>NW_027477744.1:0-58240 GCF_051020955.1 Megalopta genalis | reverse complement strand
AAATCCATGCGATACACATGATTTAACTGCAAATCAATACGATATAGAAGTTGTAGCTTCAAATCCAAGAGAACCCATGATTTAGCTTTAGATCAATGCGATGTATAAGGTTTAGTTTCGAATCCATGCGAAACAAATGATTTTGCTTCAAACACTTGGGATATAAGTGATATAGCTTCAAATGCAGACGAATCAAACGAGTTACCTTCAAATCCAAGCGATACACATGATTTTGCGTCAAATCAGTTGCGAAGTCGAAGGCTTAGCTTATAATCCATGCGCATCACATGATGTAGCTTCAAATCAATGCGATTTAGAAGGCTTAGCTTCAAATCCATGCGAAACGAATGGTTTAGCTTCAAATACTTGTGTTATACATGAATTAGCTTCAACTGCATGCGAAACAAACAGGTTATCTTCAAATCCATGCGAATCACATGATTTAGTTTCGAGTCTATGCGAAGTAGAAGGCTTAGCTTCAAATCCATGCGTAACGAATGGTTTAGCTTCAAATGCTTGCGAATATAAGTGATATAGCTTCAAATGCAGGCAAAACAAACGGGTTAGCTTCAAATCCAAGCGAAACACATGATTTAGCTTCAAATCAATGCGAAGTTGAAAGGTCAGCTTCAAATCGTCGCGAAGCGCATGATTAAGTTTCAAATACATGCGAATATAGGTGATATAGCCTCAATGGCAGGCGAAACAAACAAGTTATCTACAAATCCATGCGAAACACATGATTTAGCTGCTAATTCATGCAAAGTAGAAGGCTTAGCTTCAAATCCATGCGAAACAAGTGGCTTAGCTTCAAATACTTGCGAATATAAGGGATACAGCTTCAAATGCAGGCGAAACAAAGGACTTAGCTTCAAATCCATGCGAAACACATGATTTAGCTTCAAATTCATGCGAAGTATAAGGCTTAGCTTCAAATCCATGCGAAACGAATTATTTAGCTTGATATAATTGTGACATACATGATTTAGCTTCAGCTGCATGCGAAACAATCGATTTAGCTTCACACCCAATGGAAACACAAGATCTAACTGCAAATCAATGCGAAGTGGTAGGCTTAGCTTTAAATACATGAGAAAAAAAATGGTTTAGCTTCAAATAATTGTTATATACATGATTTAGCTTCAACTGCATGCGAAACAAACGAGTTAGCTTCAAATCCATTCGAAACAAATGATTTAGCTTCAAAACAATTCGAAGTAGTACGCTTAGCTTCAAATACATGCGAAAAAAATGGTTTAGCTTCATATATTTTAGCTATACATAATTTAGCTTCAACTGCATGCGAAACAAACGAGTTAGTTTCAAATGCATGCGAAACACATGATTTAGCTTCAAATCAATGCGAAGTAGAAGACTTAGCTTCGAATCCATGAGAGAAAGTGATTTAGCTTCAGATTCTTGCAATATAATTGACATAGCTTCAAATGCAGGCGGAACAAACGAGTTATCTTCAAATACATGCGAAACAAATGATTAAGCTTCATAACTTCATATAATTACGAAACAGATGATTTAGATTCAGATACTTGTGATAAACATAATTTAGCTTCAAGTGCATGCGAACCAAATGAGTTAGCTTCAAATCCATGCGAAACACATGATTTAGCTTCAAATCAATGCGAAGTACAAGGTTTAGCTTAATATTCATGTGAAACAAATGGTTCAGCTTCAAAAACTTGTGATATACATTATTTAGCTTCAAGAGCATGCGAAACACACGCGTTAGCATCAAATCTAAAGGAAACACATCATTTAATTTCAAATCAATTCGAAGTAGAAGGCTTAGCTTCAAATCCATGCGAAACGAATGGTTTAGCTTCAAATACTTGTGTTATACATGAATTAGCTTCAACTGCATGCGAAACAAACGAGTTATCTTCAAATCCATGCGAATCACTTGATTTAGTTTCAAGTCTATGCGAAGTAGAAGGCATAGCTTCAAATCCATGCATAACTGAATGGTTTAGCTTCAAATGTTGCGAATATAAGTGATATAGCTTCAAATGCAGGCAAAACAAACGAGTTAGCTTCAAATCCAAGCGAAACACATGATTTAGCTTCAAATCAATGCGAAGTTGAAAGGTCAGCTTGAAATCGTTGCGAAGCGCATGATTAAGTTTCAAATACATGCGAATATAGGTGATATAGCTTCAAATGCAGGCGAAACAAACAAGTTATCTACAAATCCATGCGAAACACATGATTTAGCTTCAAATTCATGCGAAGTATAAGGATTAGCTTCAAATCCATGCGAAACGAATTATTTAGCTTGATATAATTGTGACATACATGATTTAGCTTCAGCTGCATGCGAAACAATCGATTTAGCTTCACACCCAATGGAAACACATGATTTAACTGCAAATCAATGCGAAGTGGTAGGCTTAGCTTTAAATACATGAGAAAAAAATGGTTTAGCTTCAAATAATTGTTATATACATGATTTAGCTTCAAAAGCTGTAGGAACAAACGAGGTAGCTTCAATTCCATGCGAGACACATGATTTAGCTTCAAATCAATGCGATGTAGAAGGTTTAGCTTCATATCCAAGTGTAACACATGATTTAGCTTCAAATATTTGCGATATAAGTGATATAGCTTCGAATACTGGCGAAACGAACGAGTTAGCTTCAAATCCATGCGAAACACATGAATCAGCTGCAAATCAATGCAATGTAGAAGGTTTAGCTTCAAATCCATGCGAAACACACGATTTATCTTCAAATCAATGCGATGTAGAAGGTTTGCTTAAAATCTATAACAGGTAGATGGTTTAGCTTCAAATCAATGGAATATAGAAGGTTTAGCTTCAAATAAATGCGATGTAGAAGGTTTTGCTTCAAATCCATGCGATACACAAGATTTAGCTTCAAATCAATGCGATGTATTAGGTTCAGCTTCAAATCCATGCGACACATATGATTTAGCTTCAAATACTTGCGATATAAGTGATATAGCTTCAAAAGCTGTAGGAACAAACGAGGTACCTTCAATTCCATGCGAGACACATGATTTAGCTTCAAATCAATGCGATGTAGAAGGTTTAGCTTCATATCCAAGTGTAACACATGATTTAGCTTCAAATATTTGCGATATAAGTGATATAGCTTCGAATACAGGCGAAACGAACGAGTTAGCTTCAAATCCATGCCAATCACATGAATCAGCTGCAAATCAATGCAATGTAGAAGGTTTAGCTTCAAATCCATGCGAAACACATGATTTAGCTGCAAATCAATGCGATGTAGAAGATTTAGCTTCAAATCCATACGAAACACATGATTTAGCTTCAAATCAATTCGAAGGGCAAGGCTTAGATTCAAATCCATGCGAAATAAATGATTTAGCTTCAGATGAATGCGAAGTAGAAGGCTCAGCTTCAAATCCATGCGGCACATATGATTTAGCTTTAAATACTTGCGATATAAGTGACATAGTTTCAAATGGAGGCGAAACGAACGAGTTAGCTTCAAATCCATGCGAAACACATGATTTAGCTGCAAATCAATGTGATGTAGAAGGTTTAGCTTCAAATCCATGCGATACACAAGATTTAGCTTCAAATCAATGCGATGTAGAAGGTTCAGCTTCAAACCCATGCGACACATATGATTTAGCTTCAAATACTTGCGATATAAGTGATATAGCTTCAAAAGCTGGAGGAACAAACGAGGAGGCTTCAATTCCATGCGAAACAAATGATTTAGCTTCAAATCAATGCGAAGTAGAAGGCGTAGCTTCAAATCCATGCGAAACAAATGGTTTAGCTACAAATACTTGTGATATACATTATTGAGCTACAAGTGCTTGCTAAACTAACGAGTTAGCTTCAAATCTATGCGAAACACACGATTTATCTTCAAATCAATGCGATGTAGAAGGTTTAGCTTCAAATCAATAAGAGGTAGAAGGTTTAGCTTCAAATCAATAGAATATAGAAGGTTTAGCTTCAAATCAATGCGATGTAGAAGGTTTAGCTTCAAATCCATACGAAACACATGATTTAGCTTCAAATCAATTCGAAGGGCAAGGCTTAGATTCAAATCCATGCGAAACAAATGATTTAGCTTCAGATGAATGCGAAGTAGAAGGCTCAGCTTCAAATCCGCGCAAAACACGTGATTTTTCTTCCAATTAATGCGAAGTAGAAGGCTTAGCTTCAAATCCATGTGAATCAAATGGTTTAGCTTCACATACTTGTGATATACGTTATTTAGATTTAACTGCATGCGCAACGAACGAGTTAGCTTCAAATCCATGCGAAACACATGATTCAGCTGCAAATCAATGCGATGTAGAAGGTTTAGCTACAAATCCATGCGAGACACATTATTTAGCTGCAAATCAGTGCGAAGTAGAAGGCTCGGGTTCAAATCAATGCGATTCAAATGGTTCATATTCAAATACTTGTGAAAGACATGATTATCTTCAACTGCATGCGAAACACATGATTTAGCTTCAAATCAATGCGATGTAGAAGGTTTTGCTTCAAATCCATGCAAAACACGTGATTTATCTTCCAATTAATGCGAAGTAGAAGGCTTAGCTTCAAATCCATGCGAATCAAATGGTTTAGCTTCACATACTTGTGATATACGTTATTTAGATTTAACTGCATGCGCAACGAACGAGTTAGCTTCAAATCCATGCGAAACACATGATTTAGCTGCAAATCAATGCGATGAAGAAGGATTAGCTTCAAATCCATGCGATACACATGATTAAGATTCAAATCAATGCGATGTAGATAGTTTGCTTCAAATCCATGCGATACACTAGATTTAGCTTCAAATCAATGCGATGTAGTAGGATCAGCTTCAAATCCATGCGATATAAGTGATATAGCTTCAAAAGCAGGAGGAACAAACGAGGTAGCTTCAATACCATGCAAGACAAATGCTTTAGCTTCAAATCAATGCGAAGTAGAAGGCGTAGCCTCAAATCCATGCGAAAAAAATGGTTTAGCTACAAACACTTGTGATATACATTATTTAGCTACAACTGCTTGCGAAACTAACGAGTTAGCTTCAAATCTATGCGAAACACACGATTTATCTTCAAATCAATGCCATGTAGAAGGTTTAGCTTCAAATCAATACGAAACACATGATTTAGCTTCAAATCAATTCGAAGGGCAAGGCATAGATTCAAATCCATGCGAAACAAACGATTTAGCTTCAAATGAATGCGAAGTAGAAGGCTTGGCTTCAAATCCATGCAAAACAAATGGTTTAACTACAAATACTTGTGATATACATTATTTAGATACAACTGCATGCGAAACAAACGAGTTAACTTCAAATCCATGCGATACACATGATTTAGCTTCAAATCAATGCGATGTAGAAGGTTTAGCTTCAAATCCATGCCATACACAAGATTTAGCTTCATATCAATGCGATGTAGTAGGTTCAGCTTCAAATCCATGCGACACATATGATTTAGCTTCAAATACTTGCGATATAACTGATATAGCTTCAAAAGCTGTAGGAACAAACGAGGTAGCTTCAATTCCATGCGAGACACATGATTTAGCTTCAAATCAATGCGATGTAGAAGGTTCAGCTTCAAATCCATACGAAACACATGATTTAGCTTCAAATCAAACCGAAGTACAATGCTTAGATTCAAATCCATGCGAAACGAATGCTTTAGCTTCAAATCAATGCGAAGTAGAAGGCGTAGCTTCAAATCCATGCGAAACAAATGGTTTAGCTACAAATACTTGTGATATACATTATTTAGCTACAACTGCATGCGAAACTAACGAGTTAGCTTCAAATCCATGCGATACACAAGATTTAGCTTCAAATCAATGCGATGTAGTAGGTTCAGCTTCAAATCCATGCGACACATATGATTTAGCTTCAAATACTTGCGATATAAGTGATATAGCTTCAAAAGCTGTAGGAACAAACGAGGTAGCTTCAATTCCATGCGAAACACATGATTTAGCTTCAAATCAATGCGAAGTAGAAGACTTAGCTTCGAATCCATGAGAGAAAGTGATTTAGCTTCAGATTCTTGCAATATAATTGACATAGCTTCAAATGCAGGCGGAACAAACGAGTTATCTTCAAATACATGCGAAACAAATGATTAAGCTTCATAACTTCATATAATTACGAAACAGATGATTTAGATTCAGATACTTGTAATAAACATAATTTAGCTTCAAGTGCATGCGAACCAAATGAGTTAGCTTCAAATCCATGCGAAACACATGATTTAGCTTCAAATCAATGCGAAGTACAAGGTTTAGCTTCAAATCCATGCCAAGCGAATCATTAAGTTTCAAATACTTGCGAATATAAGTGATATAGCTTCAAATGCAGGCGAAACAATCAAGCAAGCTTCAAATCGATTCGAAACACATGATTTAGCTTCATATACATGCGAAGCACATGGTTTAGCTTAATATTCATGTGAAACAAATGGTTCAGCTTCAAAAACTTGTGATATACATTATTTAGCTTCAAGAGCATGCGAAACACACGCGTTAGCATCAAATCTAAAGGAAACACATCATTTAATTTCAAATCAATTCGAAGTAGAAGGCTTAGCTTCAAATCCATGCGAAACGAATGGTTTAGCTTCAAATACTTGTGTTATACATGAATTAGCTTCAACTGCATGCGAAACAAACGAGTTATCTTCAAATCCATGCGAATCACTTGATTTAGTTTCAAGTCTATGCGAAGTAGAAGGCATAGCTTCAAATCCATGCATAACTGAATGGTTTAGCTTCAAATTTTGCGAATATAAGTGATATAGCTTCAAATGCAGGCAAAACAAACGAGTTAGCTTCAAATCCAAGCGAAACACATGATTTAGCTTCAAATCAATGCGAAGTTGAAAGGTCAGCTTGAAATCGTTGCGAAGCGCATGATTAAGTTTCAAATACATGCGAATATAGGTGATATAGCTTCAAATGCAGGCGAAACAAACAAGTTATCTACAAATCCATGCGAAACACATGATTTAGCTTCAAAAGCTGTAGGAACAAACGAGGTAGCTTCAATTCCATGCGAGACACATGATTTAGCTTCAAATCAATGCGATGTAGAAGGTTTAGCTTCATATCCAAGTGTAACACATGATTTAGCTTCAAATATTTGCGATATAAGTGATATAGCTTCGAATACAGGCGAAACGAACGAGTTAGCTTCAAATCCATGCGAAACACATGAATCAGCTGCAAATCAATGCAATGTAGAAGGTTTAGCTTCAAATCCATGCGAAACACACGATTTATCTTCAAATCAATGCGATGTAGAAGGTTTGCTTAAAATCTATAACAGGTAGATGGTTTAGCTTCAAATCAATGGAATATAGAAGGTTTAGCTTCAAATAAATGCGATGTAGAAGGTTTTGCTTCAAATCCATGCGATACACAAGATTTAGCTTCAAATCAATGCGATGTATTAGGTTCAGCTTCAAATCCATGCGACACATATGATTTAGCTTCAAATACTTGCGATATAAGTGATATAGCTTCAAAAGCTGTAGGAACAAACGAGGTACCTTCAATTCCATGCGAGACACATGATTTAGCTTCAAATCAATGCGATGTAGAAGGTTTAGCTTCATATCCAAGTGTAACACATGATTTAGCTTCAAATATTTGCGATATAAGTGATATAGCTTCGAATACAGGCGAAACGAACGAGTTAGCTTCAAATCCATGCCAATCACATGAATCAGCTGCAAATCAATGCAATGTAGAAGGTTTAGCTTCAAATCCATGCGAAACACATGATTTAGCTGCAAATCAATGCGATGTAGAAGATTTAGCTTCAAATCCATACGAAACACATGATTTAGCTTCAAATCAATTCGAAGGGCAAGGCTTAGATTCAAATCCATGCGAAACAAATGATTTAGCTTCAGATGAATGCGAAGTAGAAGGCTCAGCTTCAAATCCATGCGGCACATATGATTTAGCTTTAAATACTTGCGATATAAGTGACATAGTTTCAAATGGAGGCGAAACGAACGAGTTAGCTTCAAATCCATGCGAAACACATGATTTAGCTGCAAATCAATGTGATGTAGAAGGTTTAGCTTCAAATCCATGCGATACACAAGATTTAGCTTCAAATCAATGCGATGTAGAAGGTTCAGCTTCAAACCCATGCGACACATATGATTTAGCTTCAAATACTTGCGATATAAGTGATATAGCTTCAAAAGCTGGAGGAACAAACGAGGAGGCTTCAATTCCATGCGAAACAAATGATTTAGCTTCAAATCAATGCGAAGTAGAAGGCGTAGCTTCAAATCCATGCGAAACAAATGGTTTAGCTACAAATACTTGTGATATACATTATTGAGCTACAACTGCTTGCGAAACTAACGAGTTAGCTTCAAATCTATGCGAAACACACGATTTATCTTCAAATCAATGCGATGTAGAAGGTTTAGCTTCAAATCAATAAGAGGTAGAAGGTTTAGCTTCAGATCAATAGAATATAGAAGGTTTAGCTTCAAATCAATGCGATGTAGAAGGTTTAGCTTCAAATCCATACGAAACACATGATTTAGCTTCAAATCAATTCGAAGGGCAAGGCTTAGATTCAAATCCATGCGAAACAAATGATTTAGCTTCAGATGAATGCGAAGTAGAAGGCTCAGCTTCAAATCCACGCAAAACACGTGATTTTTCTTCCAATTAATGCGAAGTAGAAGGCTTAGCTTCAAATCCATGTGAATCAAATGGTTTAGCTTCACATACTTGTGATATACGTTATTTAGATTTAACTGCATGCGCAACGAACGAGTTAGCTTCAAATCCATGCGAAACACATGATTCAGCTGCAAATCAATGCGATGTAGAAGGTTTAGCTACAAATCCATGCGAGACACATTATTTAGCTGCAAATCAGTGCGAAGTAGAAGGCTCGGGTTCAAATCAATGCGATTCAAATGGTTCATATTCAAATACTTGTGAAAGACATGATTATCTTCAACTGCATGCGAAACACATGATTTAGCTTCAAATCAATGCGATGTAGAAGGTTTTGCTTCAAATCCATGCAAAACACGTGATTTATCTTCCAATTAATGCGAAGTAGAAGGCTTAGCTTCAAATCCATGCGAATCAAATGGTTTAGCTTCACATACTTGTGATATACGTTATTTAGATTTAACTGCATGCGCAACGAACGAGTTAGCTTCAAATCCATGCGAAACACATGATTTAGCTGCAAATCAATGCGATGAAGAAGGATTAGCTTCAAATCCATGCGATACACATGATTAAGATTCAAATCAATGCGATGTAGATAGTTTGCTTCAAATCCATGCGATACACTAGATTTAGCTTCAAATCAATGCGATGTAGTAGGATCAGCTTCAAATCCATGCGATATAAGTGATATAGCTTCAAAAGCAGGAGGAACAAACGAGGTAGCTTCAATACCATGCAAGACAAATGCTTTAGCTTCAAATCAATGCGAAGTAGAAGGCGTAGCCTCAAATCCATGCGAAAAAAATGGTTTAGCTACAAACACTTGTGATATACATTATTTAGCTACAACTGCTTGCGAAACTAACGAGTTAGCTTCAAATCTATGCGAAACACACGATTTATCTTCAAATCAATGCCATGTAGAAGGTTTAGCTTCAAATCAATACGAAACACATGATTTAGCTTCAAATCAATTCGAAGGGCAAGGCATAGATTCAAATCCATGCGAAACAAACGATTTAGCTTCAAATGAATGCGAAGTAGAAGGCTTGGCTTCAAATCCATGCAAAACAAATGGTTTAACTACAAATACTTGTGATATACATTATTTAGATACAACTGCATGCGAAACAAACGAGTTAACTTCAAATCCATGCGATACACATGATTTAGCTTCAAATCAATGCGATGTAGAAGGTTTAGCTTCAAATCCATGCCATACATAAGATTTAGCTTCAAATCAATGCGATGTAGTAGGTTCAGCTTCAAATCCATGCGACACATATGATTTAGCGTCAAATACTTGCGATATAAGTGATATAGCTTCAAAAGCTGTAGGAACAAACGAGGTAGCATCAATTCCATGCGAGACACATGATTTAGCTTCAAATCAATGCGATGTAGAAGGCTCAGCTTCAAATCCATACGAAACACATGATTTAGCTTCAAATCAAACCGAAGTACAATGCTTAGATTCAAATCCATGCGAAACGAATGCTTTAGCTTCAAATCAATGCGAAGTAGAAGGCGTAGCTTCAAATCCATGCGAAACAAATGGTTTAGCTACAAATACTTGTGATATACATTATTTAGCTACAACTGCATGCGAAACTAACGAGTTAGCTTCAAATCCATGCGATACACAAGATTTAGCTTCAAATCAATGCGATGTAGTAGGTTCAGCTTCAAATCCATGCGACACATATGATTTAGCTTCAAATACTTGCGATATAAGTGATATAGCTTCAAAAGCTGTAGGAACAAACGAGGTAGCTTCAATTCCATGCGAGACACATGATTTAGCTTCAAATCAATGCGATGTAGTAGGTTCAGCTTCAAATCCATACGAGACATATGATTTAGCTTCAAATACTTGCGATATAAGTGATATAGCTTCAAAAGCTGTAGGAACAAACGAGGTAGCTTCAATTCCATGCGAGACACATGATTTAGCATCAAATCAATTCGAAGGACAAGGCATAGATTCAAATCCATGCGAAACAAATGATTTATCTTCAAATGAATGCGAAGTAGAAGGCTTGCCTTCAAATCCATGCAAAACAAATGGTTTAGCTACAAATCAATGCGATGTAGTAGGTTCAGCTTCAAGTCCATACGAAACACATGATTTAGCTTCAAATACTTGCGATATAAGTGATATAGCTTCGTATACAGGCGAATTGAACGAGTTAGCTTCAAATCCATGCGAAGCACATGATTTATCTGCAAATCAATGCGATGAAGAAGGTTTAGCTTCAAATCCATGCGAAACAAATGATATAGCTTCAAACACTTGTGGTGTAAGTGATATAGCTTCAAATAAAGGCTAATCAAACGAGTTAGCTTCAAAATCCACGCGATACACATGATTTAGCTTCAAATACTAGCGATATAAGTCATGTAGATTCAACTGCAGGCGAACCGAACGAATTAGTTTCAAATCCATGCGAAACACATTATTTAGCTGCAAATCAATGCGATGTAGAAGGTTTAGATTCAAGACAATAAGAGGTAGAAGGTTTAGCTTCAAATCAATAGTATGTAGAAGGTTTAGCTTCAAGTCAATGCGATGTAGAAGGTTTAGCTTCAAATCCATACGAAACACATGATTTAGCTTCAAATCAATGCGATGTAGAAGGTTTAGCTTCAAATCCATGCAAAACACGTGATTTTTCTTCCAATTAATGCGAAGTAGAAGGCTTAGCTTCAAATCCATGCGAATCAAATGGTTTAGCTTCAAATACTAGCGATATAAGTGATGTAGATTTAACTGCATGCGCAACGAACGAGTTAGCTTCAAATCCATGCGAAACACATGATTTAGCTGCAAATCAATGCGATGTAGAAGGTTTAGCTTCAAATCCACCCGAAACAAATGATTTAGCTTCAAACACTTGGGGTATCTGTGATATAGCTACAAATGCAGACTAATCAAACGAGTTAGCTTCAAAATCCACGCGATACACATGATTTAGCTTCAAATGCTTGCGATATAAGTGATGTAGGTTCAACTGCAGGCGAAACGAACGAGTTAGCTTCAAATCCATGCGAAACATATGATTTAGCTGCAAATCAATGCGATGTAGAAGGTTTAGCTTCAAAACAATAAGAGGTAGAAGGTTTAGCTTCAAATCAATAGAATGTAGAAGGTTTAGCTTCAAATCAATGCGATGTAGAAGGTTTAGCTTCAAATCCATACGAAACACATGATTTACCTTCAAATCAATTCGAAGGACAAGGCTTAGATTCAAATCCATGCGAAACAAATGACTTAGCTTCAAATCAATACGATGTAGAAGGTTTAGCTTCAAATCCATGCGATACACAAGATTTAGCTTCAAATCAATGCGATGTAGTAGGTTCAGCTTCAAATCCATGCTATATACATGCTTTAGCTTCAAATCAATGTGTTGTAGAAGGTTTAGCTTCAAATCCATGCGATACACAAGATTTAGCTTCAAATCAATGCAATGTAGTAGGTTCAGCTTCAAATCCATGCGACACATATGATGTAGCTTCAAATACTTGCGATATAAGTGATATAGCTTCAAAAGCTGTAGGAACAAACGAGGTAGCTTCAATTCCATGCGAGACACATGATTTAGCTTCAAATCAATGCGATGTAGAAGGTTTAGCTTCAAATCCATGCCATACACAAGATTTAGCTTCAAATCAATGCCATGTAGAAGGTTTAGCTTCAAATCCATTCGAAACACATGATTTACCTTCAAATCAATTCGAAGGACAAGGCTTAGATTCAAATCCATGCGAAACAAATGATTTAGCTTCAAATCAATACGATGTAGAAGGTTTAGCTTCAAATCCATGCGATACACAAGATTTAGCTTCAAATAAATGCGATGTAGAAGGTTTAGCTTCAAATCCATGCGAAACAAATGATTTAGCATCAGATACTCCTGATATAACTCATATAGCTTCAAATGCAGGGGAAACAAACGAGTTAGCATCAAACCCATGCAAAACACATGATTTAGCTTCAAATCAATGCGATGTAGAAGGTTCAGCTTCAAATCCATACGAAACACATGATTTAGCTTCAAATCAATTCGAAGTACAATACTTAGATTCAAATCCATGCGAAACAAATGATTTAGCTTCAAATGAATGCGAAGTAGAAGGCTTAGCTTCAAATCCATGCAAAACAAATTGTTTAGCTACATCTGCTTGTGATATACATTATTTAGCTACAACTGCATGCGAAACAAACGAGTTAGCTTCAAATCCATGCTATATACATGCTTTAGCTTCAAATCAATGCGATGTAGAAAGTTAAGCTTCAAATCCATGCGATACACAAGATTTAGCTTCAAATCAATGCGATGTAGTAGGTTCAGCTTCAAATCCATGCGACACATATGATTTAGCTTCAAATACTTGCGATATAAGTGATATAGCTTCAAAAGCTGTAGGAACAAGCGAGGTTGCTTCAATTCCATGCGAAACACATGATTTAGCTTCAAATCAATGCGAAGTAGAAGGCGTAGCTTCAAATCCATGCAAAACAAATGGTTTAGCTACGAATACTTGTGATATACATTATTTAGCTACAACTGCATGCGAAACAATCGAGTTAACTTCAAATCCATGCGATACATATGATTTAGCTTCAAATCAATGCGATGTAGAAGGTTTCGCTTCAAATCCATGCCATACACAAGATTTAGCTTCAAATCAATGCGATGTAGTAGGTTCAGCTTCAAATCCGTGCGACACATATGATTAAGCTTCAAATACTTGCGATATAAGTGATATAGCTTCAAAAGCTGTAGGAACAAACGAGCTAGCTTCAATTCCATGCGAGACACATGATTTAGCTTCAAATTAATGCGATGTAGAAGGTTCAGCTTCAAATCCATACGAAACACATGATTTAGCTTCAAATCAATTCGAAGTACAATGCTTAGATTCAAATCCATGCGAAACAAATGATTTAGCTTCAAATGAATGCGAAGTAGAAGGCTTAGCTTCAAATCAATAAGAGGTAGATGGTTTAGCTTCAAATCAATAGAATATAGAAGGTTTAGCTTCAAATAAATGCGAAGTAGAAGGTTTAGCTTCAAATCCATACGACACACATGATTTAGATTCAAATCAATTCGAAGGACAAGGCTTAGATTCAAATCCATGCGAAACAAATGATTTAGCTTCAAATGAATGCGAAGTAGAAGGCTTGGCTTCAAATCCATGCAAAACAAATGGTTTAACTACAAATACTTGTGATAAACATTATTTAGCTACAACTGCATGCGAAACAAACGAGTTAGCTTCAAATCAATAGTATGTAGAAGGTTTATCTTCAAGTCAATGCGATGTAGAAGGTTTAGCTTCAAATCCATACGAAACACATGATTTAGCTTCAAATCAATGCGATGTAGAAGGTTTAGCTTCAAATCCATGCAAAACACGTGATTTTTCTTCCAATTAATGTGAAGTAGAAGGCTTAGCTTCAAATCCATGCGAATCAAATGGTTTAGCTTAAAATACTTGTGATATACGTTATTTAGATTTAACTGCATGCGCAACGAACGAGTTAGCTTCTAATCCATGCGAAACACATAATTTAGCTGCAAATCAATGCGATGAAGAAGGTTTAGCTTCAAATCCATGCGAAACAAATGATATAGCTTCAAACACTTGGGGTGTAAGTGATATAGCTTCAAATGAAGACTAATCAAACGAGTTAGCTTCAAAATCCACGCGATAAACATGATTTAGCTTCAAATACTAGCGATATAAGTGATGTAGATTCAACTGCAGGCGAAACGAACGAGTTAGCTTCAAATCCATGCGAAACACATGATTTAGCTGCAAATCAATGCGATGTAGAAGGTTTAGCTTCAAATCCACCCGAAACAAATGATTTAGCTTCAAACACTTGGGGTATCTGTGATATAGCTACAAATGCAGACTAATCAAACGAGTTAGCTTCAAAATCCACGCGATACACATGATTTAGCTTCAAATACTTGCGATATAAGTGATGTAGGTTCAACTGCAGGCGAAACGAACGAGTTAGCTTCAAATCCATGCGAAACATATGATTTAGCTGCAAATCAATGCGATGTAGAAGGTTTAGCTTCAAATCCATACGAAACACATGATTTACCTTCAAATCAATTCGAAGGACAAGGCTTAGATTCAAATCCATGCGAAACAAATGACTTAGCTTCAAATCAATACGATGTAGAAGGTTTAGCTTCAAATCCATGCGATACACAAGATTTAGCTTCAAATCAATGCGATGTAGTAGGTTCAGCTTCAAATCCATGCTATATACATGCTTTAGCTTCAAATCAATGTGTTGTAGAAGGTTTAGCTTCAAATCCATGCGATAGACAAGATTTAGCTTCAAATCAATGCAATGTAGTAGGTTCAGCTTCAAATCCATGCGACACATATGATGTAGCTTCAAATACTTGCGATATAAGTGATATAGCTTCAAAAGCTGTAGGAACAAACGAGGTAGCTTCAATTCCATGCGAGACACATGATTTAGCTTCAAATCAATGCGATGTAGAAGGTTTAGCTTCAAATCCATGCCATACACAAGATTTAGCTTCAAATCAATGCCATGTAGAAGGTTTAGCTTCAAATCCATTCGAAACACATGATTTACCTTCAAATCAATTCGAAGGACAAGGCTTAGATTCAAATCCATGCGAAACAAATGATTTAGCTTCAAATCAATACGATGTAGAAGGTTTAGCTTCAAATCCATGCGATACACAAGATTTAGCTTCAAATCAATGCGATGTAGAAGGTTCAGCTTCAAATCCATACGAAACACATGATTTAGCTTCAAATCAATTCGAAGTACAATACTTAGATTCAAATCCATGCGAAACAAATGATTTAGCTTCAAATGAATGCGAAGTAGAAGGCTTAGCTTCAAATCCATGCAAATCAAATGGTTTAGCTACAAATGCTTGTGATATACATTATTTAGCTACAACTGCATGCGAAACAAGCGAGTTAGCTTCAAATCCATGCTATATACATGCTTTAGCCTCAAATCAATGCGATGTAGAAAGTTAAGCTTCAAATCCATGCGATACACAAGATTTAGCTTCAAATCAATGCGATGTAGTAGGTTCAGCTTCAAATCCATGCGACACATATGATTTAGCTTCAAATACTTGCGATATAAGTGATATAGCTTCAAAAGCTGTAGGAACAAACGAGGTAGTTTCAATTCCATGCGAGACACATGATTTAGCTTCAAATCAATGCGATGTAGAAGGTTTAGCTTCAAATTCAAGCGTAACACATGATTTAGCTTCAAATACTTGCGATATAAGTGATATAGCTTCGAATACAGGCGAAACGATCGAGTTAGCTTCAAGTCCATGCGAAACACAAGATTTAGCTTCAAATCAATGCGATGTAGAAGGTTCAGCTTCAAATCCATGCGACACATATGATTTAGCTTCAAATACTTGCGATATAAGTGATATAGCTTCAAAAGCTGTAGGAACAAACGAGGTAGTTTCAGTTCCATGCGAGACACATGATTTAGCTTCAAATCAATGCGATGTAGAAGGTTTAGCTTCAAATCCATGCAAAACACGTGATTTATCTTGCAATTAATGCGAAGTAAAAGGCTTATCTTCAAATCCATGCGAATCAAATGGTTTAGCCACAAATCCTTGTGATATACGTTATATAGATTTAACTGCATGTTAAACGAACGAGTTAGCTTCAAATCCATGCGAAACACATGATTTAGCTTCAAATCAACTCGATGTACAAGGCTTAGATTCAAATCCATGCGAAACAAATGGTTTAGCTACAAATAATTGTGATATACGTAATTTAGATTTAACTGCATGCGCAACGAACGAGTTAGTTTCAAATCCATGCGAAACACATGATTTAGCTGCAAATCAATGCGATGTAGAAGGTTTAGCTTCAAATCCATGGGAAACAAATGATTAAGCTTCAGATGCTTGCGATATAAGTGATATAGCATCAAATGCATCCGAAACAAACAAGTTAGCTTCATATCCATGCGAAACAAATGATTTACCTTCAAAAGCTTGCGATATAAATGATATAGCTTCAACTGCAGGCGAAGCAAACGAGTTAGATTCAAATACATGCGAAACACATGATTTAGCTTCAAATCAATGCGAAATAGAAGGCTTATCTTCAAATCCATGCGATAGAAATTGTTTAGCTTCAAATACTTGGGATATACATGATTTAGCTTCAACTGCACTCGATACAAACGAGTTAGCTTCAAATACATGCGAAACACATGATTTAGATTCAAAACAATGCGTATTAGAAGGCTTAGCTTCAAATCCGTGCGAAACGAATGATTTAGCTTTAAATACTTGCAGTATAAATGAAAGAGCTTCAAATGCAAGCGAAACAAACGATTTAGCTTCAAATCAATGCGAAATAGAAGGCTTAGCTTTAACGCCATGCGAATCGAATGATTTAGGTTCAAATACTTGCGAATATGAGGGATACAGCTTCAAATGCATGCGAAACCAACCAGTTAGCTTCAAGTCCACGCGAAACACATGATTTAGCTTCAAATCAATACGACACACTTGATTTAGCTTCAAATCAATGCGAAGTAGAAGGCTTAGCTTCAAATCCATGCGAAACACATGGTTTAGATGCAAATCAATGCAATGTAGACGGTTTAGCTTCAAATCCATCTGAAACATATAATTTAGCTTCAGATACTTGCGATATAAGTGATATAGCTTCAAACGCAGACGAAACCAACCAGTTAGCTTCAAATCGAAGCAAAACGCATGATTTAGCTTCAAATGCAGGCGAAACAAATGGCTTAGCTTCAACTACTTGTGATATACATGATTTAGATTCAACTGCATGCGAAACAAACGAGTTAGCTTCAAATACATGCTAAACACATGATTTAGCTTCAAACCAATGCGATGTAGAAGGTTTAGCTTCATATCCGCGCGAAACAAATGATTTACATTCAAATACTTGCGATATAAGTAATATAGCTTCAAATGCAGGAGAGACAAATGAGTTAGCTACAAATCCACGCGAAACACATGATTCAACTTCAAATCAATACGATGTAGAATGTTTAGCTTTAACGCCATGCGAATCGAATGATTTAGGTTCAAATACTTGCGAATATGAGGGATACAGCTTCAAATGCATGCGAAACCAACCAGTTAGCTTCAAGTCCACGCGAAACACATGATTTAGCTTCAAATCAATGCGACACACATGATTTAGCTTCAAATCAATGCGAAGTAGAAGGCTTAGCTTCAAATCCATGCGAAACACATGGTTTAGATGCAAATCAATGCAATGTAGACGGTTTAGCTTCAAATCCATCTGAAACATAGAATTTAGCTTCAGATACTTGCGATATAAGTGATATAGCGTCAAACGCAGACGAAACCAACCAGTTAGCTTCAAATCGAAGCAAAACGCATGATTTAGCTTCAAATGCAGGCGAAACAAATGGCTTAGCTTCAACTACTTGTGATATACATGATTTAGATACAACTGCATGCGAAACAAACGAGTTAGCTTCAAATACATGCTAAACACATGATTTAGCTTCAAACCAATGCGATGTAGAAGGTTTAGCTTCATATCCGCGCGAAACAAATGATTTACATTCAAATACTTGCGATATAAGTAATATAGCTTCAAATGCAGGAGAGACAAATGAGTTAGCTTCAAATCCACGCGAAACACATGATTCAACTTCAAATCAATACGATGTAGAATGTTTAGCTTCAAATTCAAGCGTAACACATGATTTAGCTTCCGATACTTGCGATATAAGTGATATAGCTTCAAATGCAGGCGAGACGAACGAGTTAGCTTCAAATCCATGCGAAACACCTTGTTTCTCTTCAAATCAATGCGAAACACGTGATTTAGCTTCAAATTCATGCGAAACGCATGGTTTAGCTTGATATTCATGCGAAACAAATGGTGCTGCTTCAAATACTTGTGATATACATAATTTAGCGAAACAAAGGAGTTAGCTTCAAATCCAAATCAAACACATCAGTTAATTACAAATCTATGCGAAGTAGAAGGCTTAGCTCAAAATAAATGCGAAACAAATAGTTTAGCTTCTAATACTTGTGATATACATGATTTAGCTTCAACTGCATGCCAAACAAACGAGTTAGCTTCAAATGCGTGCGAAACACATGACTTAGTTTCAAATACATGCGATATAAGTGATATAGCTTCAAATCAATGCGAAGTAGAAGGCTTTGCTCCAAATCAATGCGAAACAAATGGTTTAGCTTCAAATACTGGTGATATACATGATTTAGCTTCAAATGAATGCGAAGTAGAAGCCTTATCTTCGAAACCATGCGATACAAATGATTCAGATTCAAATACTTGCGATATAAGTAATGTAGTTTCAAATGCAGGCGAAACAAGCGAGTGAGCTTCAAATCGTAACCGAAACACATGATGTAGCTTTAAATTCAAGCGAAACACATGGTTTAGCTTCAAATTCATGCGAAGTACATGATTCAGATAAAAGGACTAGTGAGATACATGATTCAGCTCCAACTGCATGCGAAACAGACGAGTTATCTTCAAATCCAAGCGTAACACATGATTTAGCTTCAAATACTTGCGATAGATATGATATAGATTCAAATGCAGGCGACACAATCGAGTTAGCTTCAAATAAATTCGAAACGCATGATTTAGCTCCTAATCAGTGCGATGTAGAAGGTTTAGCTTTAAATCCGCGCGAAACACACGATTTAAATTCAAATACTTGCGATATAAATGATTTAGATTCTACTGCATGCGAAACAAACGAATCAGCTACAAATCCAAGCGAAACACTTGATACAGCTTCAAATCAATGCGAAGTAGAAGGCTTAGCATCAAATACATGAGAATCAATGATTTATCTTCAGATAATAGCGATACAAGTGATATAGCTTCAAATGAGGGCGAAACAATCGAGTTAGCTTCAAATCAAAGCCAAGTAGAAGGATTATATTCAAATCCATGCGAAACAAATGATTTAGATCCATATACTTGTGATATACATGATTTAGCTTCAACCGGATGCGAAACAAACGAGTTAACTTCAAATCCAAGCGACATGCATGATTCAGCTTCAAATCAGTGCGAAGTAGAAGGCTTAGCTTCAAATCCATGCGAATCGAATGGTTTACCTTCAAATACTTGCGACAATGAGTGATATAGCTTCAAATGCAGGCGAAGCAAACGTATTAGCTTCAAATCAATGCGAATCACATGATTTAGCTTCAAATCAATGCGAAGTAGATGGCTTATCTTCAAATCCATGCGAAACAAATGATTTAGCTTCAAATAATTGTGATATACATGATTCAGCTTCAAATTCATGCGGAACTAATGATTTAGCTTCAAATACTTAAGATATAAATGATTTAGCTACAACTGGAAGCGAAACAAACGAGTTTGCTTCGAATCCATGCGAAACACAAGATTTAGCTTCAAATCAAGGCGGTGTAGAAGATTTAGCTTTAAATGCATGCGAAACACATGATTTAGCTTCAAATCAATGCGGAATAGAGGGTTTAGCTCCAAATGCATGCGAATCACCATGATTTAGCTTCAAATCAATGCGAAGTAGAAGGTTTAGCTTCAAATCCATAAGAAACAAATGATATACCATCAAATACTTGCGAAATAAATGATTTAGCTTCAACTGGATGCGAAACAAGCGAGTCAGCTTCAAATCCATGCGAATCAAATGGTTTAGCTTCAAATACTTCTGATATACATGATTTAGCTACAACTGCATGCCAAACAAACGATTTAGCTTTAAATCCATGCGAATCAAATGGTTTAGCTTCAAATACTTGTGATATACATGATATAGATTCAACTGCATCCGATACAAACGAGTTAGCTTCAAAGCCATACAAAACGAATGATTTAGCTTCAAATATTTGTGGTATAAATGAAACAGCTTCAAATACGGGCGAAACAATTGAGTTAGCTTCAAATCAATGCCAAGTAGAAGGATTATCTTCAAATCCATGCGAAACAAATGGTTTAGCTCCATATACTTGTGATATACATGATTTAGCTTCAACCGGATGCGAAACAAACGAGTTAGCTTCAAATCCAAGAGAAAAACATGATTTAGCTTCAAATCAATGCGAAGTAGAAGTCTTAGCATCAAATCCATGCAACACAAATTATCTACCTTCTTATACTTGCGATATAAGTGATATAGCTTCAAATGCAGGCGAAACAAACGAGTGATCTTCAAATCCAAGCGTAACACATGATTTAACTTCAAATCAATGGAAAGTAGAAGATGTACCTCCAAATCCATGCGAAACAAATGGTTTAGCATCAAATACTTGTGATATACATGATTTTGCTTCAGCTGCATGCGACACAAACGACTTAGCTTCACACCCAAGGGAAACACATGATTTAACTTCAATCAATGCGAAGTAGAAGGCTTAGCATCAAATCCATGCAACACAAATTATTTAGCTTCTTATACTTGCGATATAAGTGATATAGCTTCAAATGCAGGCGAAACAAACGAGTGATCTTCAAATCCAAGCGTAACACATGATTTAACTTCAACTCAATGGAAAGTAGAAGATGTACCTCCAAATCCATGCGAAACAAATGGTTCAGCTTCAAATACTTGTGATATACATGATTTACCTTCAACTGCATGCGAAACAAACGAGTTAGCTTCAAATCCAAGCGAAACACATGATTTAGCTTCAAATCAATGCGAAATAGGAGGCTTAGCATCAAATCCATGCGACACAAATTATTTAGCTTCATATACTTGCGATATAAGTGATATAGCTTCAAATGCAGCCGAAACAAACGAGTGATCTTCAAATCCAAGCGCAACACATGATTTAACTTCAAATCAATGCGAAGTAGAAGATTTAGGTTCAAATACATGCGAAACGAATGGTTCAGCTTCAAATACTTGTGATATACATGATTTACCTTCAACTGCATGCGAAACAAACGAGTTAGCTTCAAATCCAAGCAAAACACATGATTTAGCTTCAAATCAATGCGAAATAGAAGCCTTAGCATCAAATCCATGCGACACAAATTATTTAGCTTCATATACATGTGATACAAGTGATATAGCTTCAAATGCAGGCGAAACACACGAGTGAGCTTTAAATCCAAGCGTAACACATGATTTAACTTCAAATCAATGGGAAGTAGAAGGCTTAGCATCAAATTCATGCAACACAAATCATTTAGCTTCTTATACTTGCGATATAAGTGATATAGCTTCAAATGCAAGCGAAAAAATCGAGTGATCTTCAAATCCAACCCTAACACATGATTTAACTTCAAATCAATGGGAAGTAGAAGGCTTAGCATCAAATCCATGCAACGCAAGTTAATTAGCTGCTCATACTTGCGATATAAGTGATCTAGCTTCAAATGCAGGCTAAACAAACGAGTGATCCTCAAATCCAAGCGTAAGACATGATTTAACTTCAAATCAATGGGAAGTAGAAGATGTACCTCCAAATCTATGCGATACAAATGGTTCAGCTTCAAATACTTGTGATATACATGATGTAGCTTCAACTGCATGCGAAACAAACGAGTTAGCTTCAAATCCAAGCGAAACACATGATTTAAATTCAAATCAATGCCAAGTAGAAGATTTAGGTTCAAATACATGCGAAACGAATGGTTCAGCTTCAAATACTTGTGATATACATGATTTACCTTCAACTGCATGCGAAACAAATGAGTTAGCTTCAAATGAATGCGAAGTGTGAGGTTTATCTTCAAATCCATGCGAAACAAATGGTTTAGCTTCAAATACTTGTAATATACATAATTTTGCTTCAGATGCATGCGAAACAAACGATTTAGCTTCACACCCAAGGGAAACACATGATTTAACTTCAAATCAATGCGAAGTAGAAGGCTTAGCATCAAATCCATGCAACACAAATTATTTAGCTTCTTATACTTGCGATATAAGTGATATAGCTTCAAATGCAGGCGAAACAAACGAGTGATCCTCAAATCCAAGCGTAACACATGATTTAACTTCAAATCAATGCGAAGTAGAAGATTTAGGTTCAAATACATGCGAAACGAATGGTTCAGCTTCAAATACTTGTGATATACATGATTTACCTTCAACTGCATGCGAAACAAACGAGTTAGCTTCAAATCCAAGCAAAACACATGATTTAGCTTCAAATCAATGCGAAATAGAAGCCTTAGCATCAAATCCATGCGACACAAATTATTTAGCTTCATATACATGTGATACAAGTGATATAGCTTCAAATGCAGGCGAAACACACGAGTGGGCTTTAAATCCAAGCGTAACACATGATTTAACTTCAAATCAATGGGAAGTAGAAGGCTTAGCATCAAATTCATGCAACACAAATCATTTAGCTTCTTATACTTGCGATATAAGTGATATAGCTTCAAATGCAGGCGAAACAAACGAGTGATCTTCAAATCCAACCCTAACACATGATTTAGCTTCAAATCAATGCGATGTAGAAGGTTTAGCTTCAAATCCATGCGATACACATGATTTAGCTTCAAATACTTGCGATATAAGTGATATAGCTTCAAATACAGGCGAAACGAACGAGTTAGCTTCAAATCCATGCGATACACATGATTTAGCTTCAAATCAATGCGATGTAGAAGGTTTAGCTTCAAATCCATGACAGACACAAGATTCAGCTTCAAATCAATTCGAAGGACAAGGCTTAGATTCAAATCCATGCGAAACAAATGATTTAGCTTCAAATGAATGCGAAGTAGAAGGCTTAGCTTCAAATCCATGCAAGACAAATGGGTTAGCTACAAATACCTGTGATATACATCATTTAGCTACAACTGCATGCTATACGAACGAGTTAGCTTCAAATCCATGCGATTCACATGATTTAGCTTCAAATCAATGCGATGTAGAAGGTTTAGCTTCAAATCCATGCGATACACAAGATTTAGCTTCAAATCAATGCGATGTAGAAGGTTTAGCTTCAAATCCATACGAAACACATGATTTAGCTTCAAATCAATTCGAAGGACAAGGCTTAGATTCAAATCCATGCGAAACAAATGATTTAGCTTCAAATGAATGCGAAGTAGAAGGCTTAGATTCAAATCCATGCAAAACAAATGGTTTAGCTACAAATACTTGTGATATACATTATTTAGCTACAACTGCATGCGAAATAAACGAGATAGCTTCAAATCCATGCTATATACATGATTTAGCTTCTAATCAATGCGATGTAGAAGTTTTAGCTTCAAAACAATAAGAGGTAGAATGTTTAGATACAAATCAATAGAATTTACAAGGTTTAGCTTCAAATCAATGCGATGTAGAAGGTTTAGCTTCAAATCCATACGAAACACATGATTTAGCTTCAAATCAATTCGAAGGACAAGGCTTAGATTCAAATCCGTGCGAAACAAATGATTTAGCTTCAAATCAATGCGATGTAGAAGGTTCAGCTTCAAATCCATGCGACACATATGATTTAGCTTCAAATACTTGCGATATAAGTGATATAGCTTCAAAAGCTGGAGGAACAAACGAGGAAGCTTCAATTCCATGCGAAACAAATGATTTAACTTCAAATCAATGCTATGTAGAAGGTATAGCTGCAAATCCATGCGACACAGATGATTTAGCTTCAGATAATTGCGATATAAGTAATATAGTTTCAAATGCAGGCGAAACAAAGGATTTGGCTTCAAATAGAAGCGAAACACATGATTTAGTTTCAAATCAATGCGATGTAGAAGGTTTAGCTTCAAATCCATGCCATACACAAGATTTAGCTTCAAATCAATTCGAAGGACAAGGCTTAGATTCAAATCCATGCGAAACAAATGATTTAGCTTCAAATGAATGCGAAGTAGAAGGCTTAGCTTCAAATCCATGCAAAACAAATGGTTTAGCTACAAATACTTGTGATATATACCATTTAGCTATAATTGCATGCGAAACGAACGAGTTAGCTTCAAAACCATGCGATTCACATGATGTAGCTTCAAATCAATGCGATGTAGAAGGTTTAGCTTCAAATCCACGCGAAACAAATGATTTAGCTTCAAACGCTTGGGGTATAAGTGATATAGCTTCAAATGAAGACTAATCAAACGAGTTAGCTTCAAAATCCACGCGATACACATGATTTGGCTTCAAATACTAGCGATATAAGTCATGTAGATTCAACTGCAGGCAAAACGAACGAGTTAGATTGAAACCCATGCAAAACACATGATTTAGCTGCAAATCAATGCGATGTAGAAGGTTTAGCTTCAAAACAATAAGAGGTAGAAGGTTTAGCTTCAAATCAATAGAATGTAGAAGGTTTAGCGTCCAATCAATGCGATGTAGAAGGTTTAGCTTCAAATCCATACGAAACACATGATTTACCTTCAAATCAATTCGAAGGACAAGGCTTAGATTCAAATCCATGCGAAACAAATGATTTAGCTTCAAATCAATACGATGTAGAAGGTTTAGCTTCAAATCCATGCGATACACATGATTTAGCTTCAAATCAATGCGATGTAGTAGGTTCAGCTTCAAATCCATGCGCCACATATGATTTAGCTTTAAATACTTGCGATATAAGTGACATAGTTTCAAATGGAGGCAAAACGGACGAGTTAGCTTCAAATCCATGCGAGACACATGATTTAGCTTCAAATCAATGCGATGTAGAAGGTTTCGCTTCAAATCCATGCCATACACAAGATTTAGCTTCAAATCAATCCGATGTAGTAGGTTCAGCTTCAAATCCATGCGACACATACGATTTAGCTTCAAATACTTGCGATATAAGTGATATAGCTTCAAAAGCTGTAGGAACAAACGAGGTAGCTTCAATTCCATGCGAGACACATGATTTAGTTTCAAATCATTGCGATGTAGAAGGTTCAGCTTCAAATCCATACGAAACACATGATTAGCTTCAAATCAATTCGAAGTACAATGCTTAGCTTCAAACACTTGTGGTGTAAGTGATATAGCTTCTAATGAAGACTAATCAAACGAGTTAGCTTCAAAATCCACGCGATACACATGATTTAGCGTCAAATACTAGCGATATACGTGATGTAGGTTCAACTGCAGTCGAAACGAACGATTTAGCTTCAAATCCATGCGAAACACATGATTTAGCTGCAAATCAATGTGATGTAGAAGGTTTAGCGTCAAATCCATGCGATACACAAGATTTATATTCAAATCAATGCGATGTAGAAGGTTCAGCTTCAAATCCATGCGACACATATGATTTAGCTTCAAATACTTGCGATATAAGTGATATAGCTTCAAACGCTGGAGGAACAAACGAGGAAGCTTCAATTCCATGCGAAACAAATGATTTAACTTCAAATCAATGCGTAGTAGAAGGCTTAGCTTCAGATCCATGCGATACACAAGATTTAGCTTCAAATCAATTGCGATGTAGTAGGTTCAGCTTCAAATCCATGCGATATAAGTTATATAGCTTCAAAAGCAGGAGGAACAAACGAGTTAGCTTCAAATCCATGCGAAGCACACGATTTATCTTCAAATCAATGCGATGTAGAAGGCTTAGCTTCAAATCCATGCGAATCAAATGGTTTAGCTAGAAATGCTTGTGATATACATTATTTAGCTACAACTGCATGTGAAACAAACGAGTTAGCTTCAAATCCATGCGAAACACACTATTTAGCTTCAAATCAATGCGATGTAGAAGGTTCAGGTTCAACTCCATGCGATTCAAATGGTTCATCTTCAAATACTTGTGAAAGACATGAT
The DNA here is from genome assembly GCF_051020955.1 of Megalopta genalis. Lineage (NCBI taxonomy): Eukaryota > Metazoa > Arthropoda > Insecta > Hymenoptera > Halictidae > Megalopta > Megalopta genalis. Next base: position 31,715 of record NW_027477744.1, on the reverse strand, counting down.
TTAGCTTCAATTCCATGCGAAACAAATGATTTAGCTTCAAATCAATGCGAAGTAGAAGGCTTAGCTTCAAATCCATGCGATTCACATGATTTAGCTTCGAATACTAGCGATATAAGTGATGTAGATTCAACTGCAGGCGAACCGAACGAGTTAGCTTCAAATCCATGCGAAACACATTCTTTAGCTGCAAACCAATGCGATGTAGAAGGATTAGCTTCAAATCCATTCGAAAAACATGATTTGTCTACAAATCAATACGATGTATAAGAATTAGCTTCAAATCCATTCGTAACAATTGATTTAGATCAAATACTTGCGATATAAGCGATGTAGATTCAACTGCATGCGCAACGAACGAGTTAGCTTCAAATCCATGCGAAACACATGATTTAGCTGCAAATCAATGCGATGTAGAAGGTTTAGCCTCAAATCCATGGGAAACAAATGATTTAGCTTCAGATGCTTGCGACATAAGTGATACAGCTTCAAATGCTGACGAAACAAACGGGTTAGCTTCAACTCCATGCGAAACACATGATTTAGGTTCAAATCAATAAGATGTAGCAGGTTTAGCTTCAAGTCAATGCGATGTAGAATGTTTAGCTTCAAATCCGTGCGACACAAATGATTTAGCGTTAGATACTTGCGATACAAGGGATATAGCTTCAAATGCAGGGGAAACAAACGAGTTAGCTTGAAGTCCATGCGAAACACATGATTTAGCTGCAAATCAATGCGATGTAGAAGGTTTAGCTTCAAATCCATGCGAAACAAATGATGTAGCCTCAGATACTTGTTATATAAGTGATATAGCTTCAAATGCAGGGCAAACATACGAGATAGCTTCAAATCCATGCAAAGCACATGACTAAGCTGCAAGTCAATGCGATGTAGAAGTTTTAGCTTCAAATCCATGCGAAACACATGATTTAGCTTCAAATCAACTCGAAGTACAAGGCTAAGATTCAAATCTATGCGAAACAAATGGTTTAGCTACAAATACTTGTGATATACGTAATTTAGATTTAACTGCATGCGCAACGAACGAGTTAGCTTCGAATCCATGCGAAACACATGATTTAGCTGCAAATCAATGCGGTGTAGAAGGTTTAGCTTCAAATCCATGGGAAACAAATGATTTAGTTTCAGATGCTTGCGATATTAGTGATATAGCTTCAAATCCTGACGAAACAAACGGGTTAGCTTCAACTCCATGCGAAACACATGATTTAGCTTCAAATCAATAAGATGTAGCAGGTTTAGCTTCAAATCAATGTGATGTAGAATGTTTAGCTACAAATCCATGCGACACAAATGATTTAGCGTCAGACAATTGCGATATAAGTGATATAGCTTCGAATGCAGGGGAAACAAATGAGTTAGCTTCAAATTCATGCAAAACACACGATTAAGATTCAAATCAATGCTATGTAGAAGGTATAGCTTAAAAAGCAATGCGACGCAAATGATTTAGATTCTGATACTTGCGATATAAGTGATACAGCTTCAAATGAAGGAGAGACAAATGAGTTAGCTTCAAATCCAAGCGAAGCACATGATTTAGCTTCAAATCAGTGCGAAGTAGAAGGCTTAGCGTCAAATCCATTCGAGACAAACGATTTGGCTTCAAATACTTGTGGTATAAATGAAGAAGCTTCAAATGAAGGCGAAACAAACGAGTTAAATTCAAATCCAAGCGAAACACATGATTTACCTTCAAATCAATGCGATGTAGAAGCCTGAGCTTCAAAACCTTGCGACACAATGATTTAGTTTCAAGTACTTGCGATATAAATGATATAGCTTCAAATGCAGACGAAACATACTGGTTAGCTTCAGATCCAATCGAAATATATGACTTAGATCTAAATTGATGCGAAACTAATGATTTAGATACAAACCAATGCGAACTAGATGTCTTAGGTTCAAATCTTTGCGAAACAAACGATTTAGCTTCAGATACTTGCGATATAAGTGATATAGCTTCAAATGCAGGCGAAACAAACGAGTTAGATTCAAATCCATGCGAAACACATAATTTAGCTTCAAATCAATGCGATGTAGAAGGTTTAGTTTCAAATCCATGCGAAACACATGATTTAGCTTCAAATCAACTCGAAGTACAAGGCTAAGATTCGAATCCATGCGAAACAAATGGTTTAGCTACAAATACTTGTGATATACGTTATTTAGATTTAACTGCATGCGCAACGAACGAGTTAGCTTCAAATCCATGCGAAACACATGAATTAGCTTCAAATCAACTGGAAGTACAAGGCTTAGATTCAAATCCATGCGAAACAAATGGTTTAGCTACAAATACTTGTGATATACGTAATTTTGATTTAACTGCATGCGCAACGAACGAGTTAGCTTCAAAAACATGCGAAACACATGGTTTAGCTTCAAATCAATGCGATGTAGAAGGCTAAGCATCAGATCATGCGAATCAAATGGTTCACCTTCAAATACTTGTGATATAAGTGATCTAGCTTCAAATACAGGCGAAACGAACGAGTTAGCTACAAATCCATGCGAAACACATGATTCAGCTGCAAATCAATGCGATGTAGAAGGTTTAGCTTCAAATCCATGCCAAACACATGATTTAGATTCAAATCCATGGGATGTAGAAGGTTTAGCTTCAAATCCATGCGAAACACATTATTTAGCTGCAAATCAGTGCGAAGTAGAAGGCTCGGGTTCAAATCAATGCGATTCAAATGGTTCATTTTAAATACTTGTGAAAGACATGAGTTAGCTTCAACTGCATGCGAAACACACGATTTAGCTTCAAATCAATGCGATGTAGTAGGTTCAGCTTCAAATCCATGCGACACATATGATTTAGCTTCAAATACTTGCGATATAAGTGATATAGCTTCAAACGCTGGAGGAACAAACGAGGAAGCTTCAATTCCATGCGAAACAAATGATTTAACTTCAAATCAATGCGTAGTAGAAGGCTTAGCTTCAGATCCATGCGATACACAAGATTTAGCTTCAAATCAATGCGATGTAGTAGGTTCAGCTTCAAATCCATGCGATATAAGTTATATAGCTTCAAAAGCAGGAGGAACAAACGAGGTAGCTTCAATTCCATGCGAAACAAATGATTTAGCTTCAAATCAATGCGAAGTAGAAGGCGTATCTTCAAATCCATGCGAAACAAATGGTTTAGCTACAAATACTTGTGACATACATTATTTAGCTACAACTGCATGCGAAACTAACGAGTTAGTTTAAAATCCATGCGAAAGACACGATTTATCGTCAAATCAATGCGATGTAGAAGGCTTAGCTTCAAATCCATGCGAAACAAATGGTTTAGCTAGAAATGCTTGTGATATACATTATTTAGCTACAACTGCATGTGAACAAACGAGTTAGCTTCAAATCCATGCGAAACACACTATTTAGCTTCAAATCAATGCGATGTAGAAGGTTTAGCTTCAAATCCATGCGAAACACATTATTTAGCTGCAAATCAGTGCGAAGTAGAAGGTTCAGGTTCAAATCCATGCGATTCAAATGGTTCATCTTCAAATACTTGTGAAAGACATGATTTAGCTTCAATTCCATGCGAAACAAATGATTTAGCTTCAAATCAATGCGAAGTAGAAGGCTTAGCTTCAAATCCATGCGATACACATGATTTAGCTTCGAATACTAGCGATATAAGTGATGTAGATTCAACTGCAGGCGAACCGAACGAGTTAGCTTCAAATCCATGCGAAACACATTCTTTAGCTGCAAACCAATGCGATGTAGAAGGATTAGCTTCAAATCCATTCGTAACAATTGATTTAGATCAAATACTTGCGATATAAGCGATGTAGATTCAACTGCATGCGCAACGAACGAGTTAGCTTCAAATCCATGCGAAACACATGATTTAGCTGCAAATCAATGCGATGTAGAAGGTTTAGCCTCAAATCCATGGGAAACAAATGATTTAGCTTCAGACGCTTGCGACATAAGTGATACAGCTTCAAATGCTGACGAAACAAACGGGTTAGCATCAACTCCATGCGAAACACATGATTTGGGTTCAAATCAATAAGATGTAGCAGGTTTAGCTTCAAGTCAATGCGATGTAGAATGTTTAGCTTCAAATCCATGCGACACAAATGATTTAGCGTTAGATACTTGCGATACAAGGGATATAGCTTCAAATGCAGGGGAAACAAACGAGTTAGCTTGAAGTCCATGCGAAACACATGATTTAGCTGCAAATCAATGCGATGTAGAAGGTTTAGCTTCAAATCCATGCGAAACAAATGATTTAGCATCAGATACTTGTTATATAAGTGATATAGCTTCAAATGCAGAGCAAACAAACGAGTTAGCTTCAAATCCATGCAAAGCACATGACTAAGCTGCAAATCAATGCGATGTAGAAGTTTTAGCTTCAAATCCATGCGGAACACATGATTTAGCTTCAAATCAACTCGAAGTACAAGGCTAAGATTCAAATCTATGCGAAACAAATGGTTTAGCTACAAATACTTGTGATATACGTAATTTAGATTTAACTGCATGCGCAACGAACGAGTTAGCTTCGAATCCATGCGAAACACATGATTTAGCTGCAAATCAATGCGATGTAGAAGGTTTAGCTTCAAATCCATGCGAAACAAATGATTTAGCATCAGATACTTGTTATATAAGTGATATAGCTTCAAATGCAGGGCAAACAAACGAGTTAGCTTCAAATCCATGCAAAGCACATGACTAAGCTGCAAATCAATGCGATGTAGAAGTTTTAGCTTCAAATCCATGCGAAACACATGATTTAGCTTCAAATCAACTCGAAGTACAAGGCTAAGATTCAAATCTATGCGAAACAAATGGTTTAGCTACAAATACTTGTGATATACGTAATTTAGATTTAACTGCATGCGCAACGAACGAGTTAGCTTCGAATCCATGCGAAACACATGATTTAGCTGCAAATCAATGCGATGTAGAAGGTTTAGCTTCAAATCCATGCGAAACACATTATTTAGCTGCAAATCAGTGCGAAGTAGAAGGTTCAGGTTCAAATCCATGCGATTCAAATGGTTCATCTTCAAATACTTGTGAAAGACATGATTTAGCTTCAAAAGCATGCGAAACAAACGAGTTAGCTGCAAATCAATGCGATGTAGAAGGTTTAGCTTCAAATCCATGCCAAACACATGATGTAGATTCAAATCCATGGGATGTAGAAGGTTTAGCTTCAAATCCATGCGAAACACATTATTTAGCTGCTAATCAGTGCGAAGTAGAAGGCTCGGGTTCAAGTCAATGCGATTCAAATGGTTCATTTTCAAATACTTGTGAAAGACATGATTTAGCTTCAACTGCAAGCGAAACAACATGATGTAGAATGCGATGTAGAAGGTTTAGCCTCAAATCCATACGAAACAAATGGTTTAGCTACAAATACTTGTGATATACATTATTTAGCTATAACTGCATACGAAACGAACGAGTTAGCTTCAAATCCATGCGAAACACACGATTTAGCTTCAAATCAGCGCGAAGTAGAAGGTTTAGCTTCAAATCCATGCGATACACTAGATTTAGCTTCAAATCAATGCGAAGTAGAAGGCTTAGCTTCAAATTCATGCGAAGCAAATGATTTAGCTACAAATACTTGTGATATACATTATGTAGCTACAACTGCATACGAAACAAACGAGTTAGCTTCAAATCCATGCGAAACACATGATTTAGCCTGCAAATCAATGCGATGTAGAAGGTTTAGCTTCAAATCCATGCGATACACAAGATTTAGCTCCAAATCAATGCGATGTAGTAGGTTCAGCTTCAAATCCATGCGACACATATGATTTAGCTTCAAATACTTGCGATATAAGTGATATAGATTCAAAAGCAGGAGGAACAAACGAGGTAGCTTCAATTCCATGCGAAACAAATGATTTAGCTTCAAATTAATGCGAAGTAGAAGGCTTAGCTTCAAATCCATGCGAAACAAATGGTTTAGCTAGAAATGCTTGTGATATACATTATTTAGCTACAACTGCATGTGAAACAAACGAGTTAGCTTCAAATCCATGCGAAACATACGATTTAGCTTCAAACCAATGCGATGTAGAAGGTTTAGCTTCAAATCCAAGCGAAACACATGGTTTAGCTTCAAATACTTGCGATATAAGTGATCTAGCTTCAAATACAGGCGAAACTAACGAGTTAGCTACAAATCCATGCGAAACACATGATACAGCTGCAAATCAATGCGATGTAGAAGGTTTAGCTTCAAATCCATGCCAAACACATGATTTAGATTCAAATCCATGGGATGTAGAAGGTTTAGCTTCAAATCCATGCGAAACACAATATTTAGCTGCAAATCAGTGCGAAGTAGAAGGCTCGGGTTCAAATCAATGCGATTCAATTGGTTCATTTTCAACTACTTGTGAAAAACATGATTTAGCTTCAGCAGCATGCGAAAAACATGATTTAGCTTCAAAGCAGCGCGAAGTAGAAGGCTTAGTTTCAAATCCATGCGAATCAAATGGTTTAGCTTCAAATACTTGTGATATACGTTATTTAGATTTAACTGCATGCGCAACGAACGAGTTAGCTTCAAATCCATGCGAAACACATGATTTAGCTTCAAATACTTGTGATATAAGTGATATAGCTTCAAATACAGGCGAAACAAACGAGTTAGCTTCAAATCCATGCGAAACACACGATTTAGCTTCAAATCAATGCGATGTGGAAGGTTTAGCTTCAAATACAAGCGAAACTCATGATTTAGCTTCAAATACTTGCGATATAAGTGATCTAGCTTCAAATACAGGCGAAACGAACGAGTTAGCTACAAATCCATGCGAAACACATGATTCAGCTGCAAATCAATGCGATGCAGAAGGTTTAGCTTCAAATCCATGCCAAACACGTGATTTAGATTCAAATCCATGGGATGTAGAAGGTTTAGCTTCAAATCCATGCGAAACACATTATAGAGCTGCAAATCAGTGCGAAGTAGAAGGCTCGGGTTCAAATCAATGCGATTCAAATGGTTCATTTTCAAATACTTGTGAAAGACATGATTTAGCTTCAGATGCATGCGAAACACATGATTTAGCTTCAAATCAATGCGATGTGGAAGGGTTAGCTTCAAATCCTTGCAAAACACGTAATTTAACTCCAAATCCATGGAATGTAGAAGGTTTAGCTTCAAATCCATGCGAAACACATGATTCAACTGCAAATCAACGCGATGTAGAAGGTTTAGCTTCAAATCTATGCCAAACACATGATTTATATTCAAATCCATGGGATGTAGATGGTTTTGCTTCACATCCATGCGAAACACATTATTTAGCTGCAAATCAGTGCGAAGTAGAAGGCTCGGGTTCAAATCAATGCGATTCAAATGGTTCATTTTCAAATACTTGTGAAACACATAATTTAGCTTCAAATCAATGCGATGTAGAAGGTTTAGCTTCAAATCCATGCGAAACACATTATTTAGCTGCATATCAGGGCGAAGTAGAAGGCTCGGGTTCAAATTAATGCGATGAAAATGGTTCATTTTAAAATACTTGTGAGAGACATGAGATAGCTTCAACTGCATGCGAAACACATGATTTAGCTTCAAATCAATGCGATGTAGAAGGTTTAGCTTCAAATCCATGCAAAACACGTGATTTAACTTCAAATCCATGGGATATAGAAGGTTTAGCTTCAAATCCATGCGAAACACATTATTTAGCTGCAAATCAGTGCGAAGTAGAAGGTTCAGGTACAAATCCATGCGATTCAAATCGTACATCTTCAAATACTTGTGAAAGACATGATTTAGTTTCAACTGCATGCGAAACAAACGAGTTAGCTTCAAATCAATGCGATGTAGAAAGTTTAGCTTCAAATCCATGAGAAACAACGGGTTGAGCTACAAATACTTGTGATATATATTATTTAGCTACAACTGCATGCGAAACAAACGAGTTAGCTTCAAATCCATGCGAAACACACGATTTAGCTTCAAATCAATGCGATGTAGTAGGTTCAGCTTCAAATCCATGCGACACAGATGATTTAGCTTCAGATAATTGCGATATAAGTAATATAGCTTCAAATGCAGGCGAAACAAAGGATTTGGCTTCAAATAGAAGCGAAACACATGATTTAGTTTCAAATCAATGCGATGTAGAAGGTTTAGCTTCAAATCCATGCCATACACAAGATTTAGCTTCAAATCAATTCGAAGGACAAGGCTTAGATTCAAATCCATGCGAAACAAATGATTTAGCTTCAAATGAATGCGAAGTAGAAGGCTTAGCTTCAAATCCATGCAAAACAAATGGTTTAGCTACAAATACTTGTGATATACACCATTTAGCTACAATTGCATGCGAAACGAACGAGTTAGCTTCAAATCCATGCGATTCACATGATGTAGCTTCAAATCAATGCGATGTAGAAGGTTTAGCTTCAAATCCATGCGATACACAAGATTTAGCTTCAAATCAATGCGATGTACTAGGTTCAGCTTCTAATACATGCGACACATATGATTTAGCTTCAAATACTTGCGATATATGTGATATAGCTTCAAAAGCTGTAGGAACAAACGAGGTAGCTTCAATTCCATGCGATACACATGATTTAGCTTCAAATCAATGCGATGTAGAAGGTTTAGCTTCAAATCCAAACGAAACACATGATTTAACTTCAAATCAATTCGAAGGACAAGGCTTAGATTCAAATGCATGCGAAACAAATGATTTAGCTTCAAATGAATGCGAAGTAGAAGGCTTAGCTTCAAATCCATGCAAAACAAATGATTTAGCTTCAAACACTTGGGATATAAGTGATATAGCTTCAAATGCAGACTAATCAAACAAGTTAGCTTCAAAATCCACGCGATATACATGATTTAGCTTCAAATACTTGCGATATAAGTGATGTAGGTTCAACTGCAGGGGAAACAAACGAGTTAGCTTCAAATCCATGCAAAACACATGATTTAGATGCAAATCAATGCGATGTAGAAGGTTTAGCTTCAAATCCATGGGAAACAAATGATTTAGATTCTGATACTTGCGATATGAGTGATATAGCTTCAAATGCTGACGAAACAAATGGGTAGCTTCAACTCGATGCTAAACACACGATTTAGCTTCAAATCAATAAGATGTTGCAGGTTTAGCTTCAAACCCATGCGACACAAATGATTTAGCGTCAGATACTTGCGATATAACTGATATAGCTTCAACTGCATGCGCAACGAACGAGTTAGCTTCAAATCCATGCGAAACACATGATTTAGCTGCAAATCAATGCGATGAAGAAGGTTTAGCTTCAAATCCATGGGAAACAAATGATTTAGCTTCAGATGCTTGCGATATAAGTGATACAGCTTCAAATGCTGTCGAAACAAACGGGTTAGCTTCAACTCCATGCGAATCACATGATTTAGGTTCAAATCAATAAGATGTAGCAGGTTTAGCTTCAAGTCAATGCGATGTAGAATGTTTAGCTTCAAATCCATGCGACACAAATGATTTAGCGTTAGATACTTGCGATACAAGCGATATAGCTTCAAATGCCGGGGAAACAAACGAGTTAGCTTGAAGTCCATGCGAAACACATGATTTAGCTGCAAATCAATGCGATGTAGAAGGATTAGCTTCAAATCCATGCGAAACACATTATTTAGCTGCAAATCAGTGCGAAGTAGAAGGCTCGGGTTCAAATCAATGCAATTCAAATGGTTCATCTTCAAAAACATGTGAATGACATGATTTAGCTTCATCTGCATGCGAAACACATGATTTAGCTTCAAATCAGTGCGAAACACATGATTTAGCTTCAAATCAATGCGATGTAGAAGGTTTAGCTTCAAATCCATGCAAACCACGTGATTTATCTTCAAATTAATGCGAAGTAGAAGGCTTAGCTTCAAATCCATGCGAATCAACTGGTTTAGCTACAAATACTTGTGATATAGATTATTTAGCTACAACTGCATGCGAAACTAACGAGATAGCTTCAAATCCATGCGAAACACACGATTTATCTTCAAATCAATGCGATGTAGAAGATTTGCTTCAAATCAATAAGAGGTAGATGGTTTAGCTTCAAATCAATAGAATATAGAAGGTTTAGCTTCAAATAAATGCGATGTAGAAGGTTTAGCTTCAAATCCATACGACACACATGATTTAGATTCAAATCAATTCGAAGGACAAAGCTTATATTCAAATCCATACGAAACAAATGATTTAGCTTCAAATGAATGCGAAGTAGAAGGCTTGGCTTCAAATCCATGCGAAACAAATGATTTAGCTTCAAATGAATGCGAAGTAGAAGGCTTGGCTTCAAATCCATGCAAAACAAATGGTTTAACTACAAATACTTGTGATATACATTATTTAGCTACAACTGCATGCGAAACAAACGAGTTAACTTCAAATCCATGCAAAACACATGATTCAGCTTCAAATCAATGCGATGTAGAAGGTTTAGCTTCAAATCCATGCGAAACACCTTATTTAGCTGCAAATCAGTGCGAAGTAGAAGGCTCGGGTTCAAATCAATGCAATGCAAATGGTTCATCTTCATATACTTGTGAAAGATATGATTTAGCTTCAACTGCATGCGAAACACATGATTTAGCTTCAAATCAATGCGATGTAGAAGGTTTAGCTTCAAATCCATGCAAAACACGTGATTTATCTTCCAATTAATGCGAAGTAGAAGGCTTAGCTTCAAATCCATGCGAATCAAATGGTTTAGCTTCAAATACTTGTGATATACGTTATTTAGATTTAACTGCACGCGCAACGAACGAGTTAGCTTCAAATCCATGCGAAACACATGATTTATCTGCAAATCAATGCGATGAAGAAGGCATAGCTTCAAATCCATGCGAAACAAATGATATAGCTTCAAACACTTGTGGTGTAAGTGATATAGCTTCAAATGAAGACTAATCAAACGAGTTAGCTTCAAAATCCACGCGATACACATGATTTAGCTTCAAATACTAGCGATATAAGTCATGTAGATTCAACTGCAGACGAACCGAACAAGTTAGTGTCAAATCCATGCGGAACACATTATTTAGCTGCAAATCAATGCGATGTAGAAGGTTTAGCGTCAAGACAATAAGAGGTAGAAAGTTTAGCTTCAAATCAATAGTTTGTAGAAGGTTTAGCTTCAAGTCAATGCGATGTAGAAGGTTTAGCTTCAAATACATACGAAACACATGATTTAGCTTCAAATCAATGCGAGGTAGAAGGTTTAGCTTCAAATCCATGCAAAACTCGTGATTTTTCTTCCAATTAATGCGAAGTAGAAGGCTTATCTTCAAATCCATGCGAAACAAAAGGTTTAGCTTCAAATTCTTGTGATATACGTTATTTAGATTTAGCTGCATGCGCAACGAACGAGTTAGCTTCTAATCCATGCGAAACACATGATTTAGCTGCAAATCAATGCGATGAAGAAGGTTTAGCTTCAAATCCATGCGAAACAAATGATATAGCTTCAAACACTTGGGGTGTAAGAGATATAGCTTCAAATGAAAACTAATCAAACGAGTTAGCTTCAAAATCCACGCGATACACATGATTTAACTTCAAATACTAGCGATATAAGTGATGTAGATTCAACTGCAGGCGAAACGAACGAGTTAGCTTCAAATCCATGCGAAACACATGATTTAGCTCCAAATCAATGCGATGTAGAAGGTTTAGCTTCAAATCCATGCGATACACATGATTAAGCTTCAAATCAATGCGATGTAGATAGTTTGCTTCAAATCCATGCGATACACAAGATTTAGCTTCAAATCAATGCGATGTAGTAGGTTCAGCTTCAAATCCATGCGATATAAGTGATATAGCTTCAAAAGCAGGAGGAACAAACGAGGTAGCTTCAATTCCATGCAAGACAAATGCTTTAGCTTCAAATCAATGCGAAGTAGAAGGCGTTGCTTCAAATCCATGCAAAACACGTGATTTTTCTTCCAATTAATGCGAAGTAGAAGGCTTATCTTCAAATCCATGCGAAACAAAAGGTTTAGCTTCAAATTCTTGTGATATACGTTATTTAGATTTAACTGCATGCGCAACGAACGAGTTAGCTTCAAATCCATGCGATACACATGATTTAGCTTCAAATCAATGCGATGTAGAAGGTTTAGCTACAAATCCATGCCATACACAAGATTTAGCTTCAAATCAATTCGAAGGACAAGGCTTAGATTCAGATCCATGAGAAATAAATGATTTAGCTTCAAATCAATGCGATGAAGAAGGTGTAGCTTCAAATCCATGCGAAACAAATGATATAGCTTCAAACACTTGGGGTGTAAGTGATATAGCTTCAAATGAAGACTAATCAAACGAGTTAGCTTCAAAATCCACGCGATACACATGATTTAGCTTCAAATACTAGCGATATAAGTGATGTAGATTCAACTGCAGGCGAAACGAACGAGTTAGCTTCAAATCCATGCGAAACACATGATGTAGCTGCAAATCAATGCGATGTAGAAGGTTTAGCTTCAAAACAATAAGAGGTAGAAGGTTTAGCTTCAAATAAATAGAATGTAGTAGGTTTAGCTTCAAATCAATGCGATGTAGAAGGTTCAGCTTCAAATCCATACGAAACACATGATTTAGCTTCAAATCAATTCGAAGGACAAGGCTTAGATTCAAATCCATGCGAAACAAATGATTTAGCTTCAAATCAATGCGACGTAGAAGGTTTAGCTTCAAATCCATGCGATACACAAGATTTAGCTTCAAATCAATGCGATGTAGTAGGTTCAGCTTCAAATCCATGCGACACATATAATTTAGCTTCAAATACTTGCGATATAAGTGATATAGCTTCAAAAGCTGGAGGAACAAACGAGGTTGCTTCAATTCCATGCGAAACACATGATTTAGCTTCAAATCAATGCGAAGTAGAAGGCGTGGCTTCAAATCAATGCAAAACAAATGGTTTAGCTACGAATACTTGTGATATACATTATTTAGCTACAACTGCATGCGAAACTAACGAGTTAGCTTCAAATCCATGCGAGACACATGATTTAACTTCTAATCAATGCGATGTAGAAGGTTTAGCTTCAAATCCATGCGAAACAAATGATATAGCTTCAAACACTTGGGGTATAAGTGATATAGCTTCAAATGCAGACTAATCAAACGAGTTAGCTTCAAAATCCACGCGATACACATGATTTAGCTTCAAACACTTGCGATATAAGTGATGTAGATTCAACTGCAGGCTAAACGAACGAGTTAGCTTCAAATCCATGCGAAACACATGATTTAGCTGCAAATCAATGTGATGTAGAAGGTTTAGCTTCAAATCCATGCGATACACAAGATTTAGCTTCAAATCAATGCGATGTAGAAGGTTCATCTTCAAATCCATGCAACACATATGATTTAGCTTCAAATACTTGCGATATAAGTGATATAGCTTGAAAAGCAGGAGGAACAAACGAGGTTGCTTCAATTCCATGCGAAACACATGATTTAGCTTCAAATCAATGCGAAGTGGAAGGCGTAGCTTCAAATCCATGCAAAACAAATGGTTTAGCTACGAATACTTGTGATATACATTATTTAGCTACAACTGCATGCGAAACTAACGATTTAGCTTCAAATCCATGCGAAACACACGATTCATCTTCAAATCAATGCGATGTAGAAGGTTTTGCCTCAAATCAATAAGAGGTAGATGGTTTAGCTTGAAATCAATAGAATATAGAAGGTTTAGCTTCAAATAAATGCGAAGTAGAAGGTTTAGCTTCAAATCCATACAACACACATGATTTAGATTCAAATCAATTCGAAGGACAAGGCTTAGATTCAAATCCATGCGAAACAAATGATTTAGCTTCAAATGAATGCGAAGTAGAAGGCTTGGCTTCAAATCCATGCAAAACAAATGGTTTAACTACAAATACTTGTGATAAACATTATTTAGCTACAACTGCATGCGAAACAAACGAGTTAACTTCAAATCCATGCGATACACATGATTTAGCTTCAAATCAATGCGATGTAGAAGGTTTCGCTTCAAATCCATGCCATACACAAGATTTAGCTTCAAATCAATGCGATGTAGTAGGTTCAGCTTCAAATCCATGCGACACATATGATTAAGCTTCAAATACTTGCGATATAAGTGATATAGCTTCAAAAGCTGTATGAACAAACGAGGTAGCTTCAATTCCACGCGATACACATGATTTAGCTTCAAACACTTGCGATATAAGTGATGTAGATTCAACTGCAGGCAAAACGAACGAGTTAGCTTCAAATCCATGCGAAACACATGATTCAGCTTCAAATCAATGCGATGTAGTAGGTTCAGCTTCAAATCCATGCGACACATATGATTTAGCTTGAAATACTTGCGATATAAGTGATATAGCTTCAAAAGCTGTAGGAACAAACGTGGTAGCTTCAATTCCATGCGAGATACTTGATTAAGCTTCAAATCAATGCGATTTAGAAGGTTTAGCTTCAAGTCCAAGCGTAACACATGATTTAGCTTCAAATACTTGCGATATAGGTGATATAGCTTCGAATACAGGCGAAACGAACGAGTTAGCTTCAAATCCATGCGAAACACATGATTTAGTTTCAAATCAATGCGATGTAGAAGGTTTAGCTTCAAATCCATGCAAAACACGTGATTTATCTTCCAATTAATGCGAAGTAGAAGGCTTAGCTTCAAATCCATGCGAATCAAATGGTTTATCTTCAAATACTTGTGATATACATTATTTAGCTACAACTGCATGCGAAACTAACGAGTTAGCTTCAAATCCATGCGAGACACATGATTTAACTTCTAATCAATGCGATGTAGAAGGTTTAGCTTCAAATCCACGCGAAACAAATGATTTAGCTTCAAACACTTGGGGTATAAGTGATATAGCTTCAAATGCAGACTAATCAAACGAGTTAGCTTCAAAATCCACGCGATACACATGATTTAGCTTCAAACACTTGCGATATAAGTGATGTAGATTCAACTGCAGGCTAAACGAACGAGTTAGCTTCAAATCCATGCGAAACACATGATTCAGCTTCAAATCAATGCGATGTAGTAGGTTCAGCTTCAAATCCATGCGACACATATGATTTAGCTTGAAATACTTGCGATATAAGTGATATAGCTTCAAAAGCTGTAGGAACAAACGTGGTAGCTTCAATTCCATGCGAGATACTTGATTTAGCTTCAAATCAATGCGATTTAGAAGGTTTAGCTTCAAGTCCACGCGTAACACATGATTTAGCTTCAAATACTTGCGATATAGGTGATATAGCTTCGAATACAGGCGAAACGAACGAGTTAGCTTCAAATCCATGCGACACAAATTATTTAGCTTCATATACATGCGATGCAAGTGATATAGCTTCAAATGCAGCCGAAACACACGAGTGAGCTTCAAATCCAAGCGTAACACATGATTTATCTTCAAATCAATGGGAAGTAGAAGGTTTACCTTAAAATCCATGCGAAACAAATGGTTTAGCTCCAAATACTTGTGATATACATGATGTAGCTTCAACGGCATGCGAAACAAACGAGTTAGCTTCAAATCTAAGCGAAACACATGATTTAGCTTCAAATCAATGCGAAGTAGAAGATTTAGGTTCAAATACATGCAAAACAAATGGTTCAGCCTCAAATACTTGTGATATACATGATTTACCTTCAACTGCATGCGAAACAAACGAGTTAGCTTCAAATCCAAGCAAAACACATGATTTAACTTGAAATCAATGCGAAGTAGAAGATTTAGGTTCAAATACATGCGAAACAAATGGTTCAGCTTCAAATACTTGTGATATACGTGATTTACCTTCAACTGCATGCGAAACAAACGAGTGGTCTTCAAATCCAAGCGTAACACAAGATTTAACTTCGAATCAATACGAAGTAGAATGCTTAGCATCAAATTCATGCAACACAAATTATTTAGCTTCTTATACTTGCGATATAAGTGATATAGCTTCAAATGCAGGCGAAACAAACGAGTGATCTTCAAATCCAAGCGTAACACATGATTTAACTTCAAATCAAAGCGAAGTAGAAGATTTAGGTTCAAATACATGCGAAACAAATGGTTTAGCTTCAAATACTTGTGATATACATGATTTAGCTTCAACTGCATGCGAAACAAACGAGTTAGCTTCAAATCCATGCGATACACAAGATTTAGTTTCAAATGAATGCGATGTAGTAGGTTCAGCTACAAATCCATGCGACACATATGATTTAGCTTCAAATACTTGCGATATAAGTGATATAGCTTCAAAAGCTGTAGGAAATCAATGTGATGTAGAAGGTTTAGCTTCAAATCCATGCGATACACAAGATTTAGCTTCAAATCAATGCGATGTAGGAGGTTCAGCTTCAAATCCATGCAAAACAAATGGTTTAGCTACAAATACTTGTGATATACATTATTTAGCTACAACTGCATGCGAAACAAACGAGTTAGCTTCAAATCCATACGAAACACATGATTTAGCTTCAAATCGATTCGAAGGACAAGGCTTAGATTCAAATCCATGCGAAACAAATGATTTAGCTTCAAATGAATGCGAAGTAGAAGGCTTAGCTTCAAATCCATGCAAAACAAATGGTTTAGCTACAAATACTTGTGATATACATTATTTAGCTACAACTGCATGCGAAACTAACGAGTTAGCTTCAAATTCATGCGATACACATGATTTAGCTTCAAATCAATGCGATGTGGAAGGTTTAGCTTCAAATCCATGCGAAACACATGATTTAGCTTCAAAACAATTCGAAGTACAATGCTTTGATTCAAATCCATGCGAAAGAAATGGTTTAGCTACAAATACTTGTGATATACATTATTTAGCTACAACTGCATGCGAAACGAACGAGTCAGCTTCAAATCCATGCGATACACATGATTTAGCTTCAAATCAGTGCGATGTAGTAGGTTCAGCTTCAAATCCATGCGACACATATGATTTAGCTTCAAATACTTGCGATATAAGTGATATAGCTTCAAGTGCAGGCGAAACAAACGAGTGATCTTCAAATCCAAGCGTAACACATGATTTAACTTCAAATCGATGGAAAGTAGAAGTCTTAGCATCAAATCCATGCAACACAAGTTATTTAGCTTCTCATACTTGCGATATAAGTGATCTAGCTTCAAATGCAGGCGAAACAAACGAGTGAGCTTTAAATCAAGCGCAACACATGATTTAACTTGAAATCAATGCGAAGTAGAAGATTTAGGTTCAAATACATGCGAAACAAATGGTTCAGCTTCAAATACTTGTGATATACATGATTTACCTTCAACTGCATGCGAAACAAACGAGTTAGCTTCAAATCCAAGCGAAACACATGATTTAGCTTCAAATCAATTCGAAGTAGAAGGCTTAGCTTCAAATCCATGCGATATACAAGATTTAGCTTCAAATCAATGCGATGTAGTATGTTCAGCTTCAAATCCATGCGACACATTCGATTTAGCTGCAAATAATGGCGATATAAGTGATATAGCTTCAAAAGCTGTAGGAACAAACGAGGTAGCTTCAATTCCATGCGAGAAACATGATTTAGCTTCAAATCAATGCGATGTAGAAGGTTTAGCTTCAAATCCATGCCATACACAAGATTTAGCTTCAAATCAATGCGATGTAGTAGGTTCAGCTTCAAATCCATGCGACACATATGATTTAGCTTCAAATACCTGCGATATAAGCGATATAGCTTTAAAAGCTGTAGGAACAAACGAGGTAGCTACAATTCCACGCGATACACATGATTTAGCTTCAAACACTTGCGATATAAGTGATGTAGATTCAACTGCAGGCAAAACGAACGAGTTAGCTTCAAATCCATGCGAAACACACGATTTATCATCTAATCAATGCGATGTATAAGGTTTAGCTTCAAATCAATAAGAGGTAGATGGTTTGGCTTCATCATCAATAGAATATAGAAGGTTTAGCTTCAAATAAATGCGAAGTAGAAGGTTTAGCTTCAAATCCATACGACACACATGATTTAGATTCAAATCAATTCGAAGGACAAGGCTTAGATTCAAATCCATGCGAAACAAATGATTTAGCTTCAAATGAATGCGAAGTAGAAGGCTTGGCTTCAAATCCATGCAAAACAAATGGTTTAACTACAGATACTTGTGATAAACATTATTTAGCTACAACTGCATGCGAAACAAACGAGTTAACTTCAAATCCATGCCATACACATGATTTAGCTTCAAATCAATGCGATGTAGAAGGTTTCTCTTCAAATCCATGCCATACACAAGATTTAGCTTCAAATCAATGCGATGTAGTAGGTTCAGCTTCAAATCCATGCGACACATATGATTAAGCTTCAAATACTTGCGATATAAGTGATATAGCTTCAAAAGCTGTAGGAACAAACGAGCTAGCTTCAATTCCATGCGAGACACATGATTTAGCTTCAAATCAATGCGATGTAGAAGGTTCAGCTTCAAATCCATACGAAACACATGATTTAGCTTCAAATCAATTCGAAGTACAATGCTTAGATTCAAATCCATGCGAAACAAATGCTTTAGCTTCAAATCAATGCGAAGTAGAAGGCGTAGCTTCAAATCCATGCAAAACAAATGGTTTAGCTACAAATACTTGTGATATACATTATTTAGCTACAACTGCATGCGAAACAAACGAGTTAGCTTCAAATCCATACGAAACACATGATTTAGCTTCAAATCGATTCGAAGGACAAGGCTTAGATTCAAATCCATGCGAAACAAATGATTTAGCTTCAAATGAATGCGAAGTAGAAGGCTTAGCTTCAAATCCATGCAAAACAAATGGTTTAGCTACAAATACTTGTGATATACATTATTTAGCTACAACTGCATGCGAAACTAACGAGTTAGCTTCAAATTCATGCGATACACATGATTTAGCTTCAAATCAATGCGATGTGGAAGGTTTAGCTTCAAATCCATGCGAAACACATGATTTAGCTTCAAAACAATTCGAAGTACAATGCTTTGATTCAAATCCATGCGAAAGAAATGGTTTAGCTACAAATACTTGTGATATACATTATTTAGCTACAACTGCATGCGAAACGAACGAGTCAGCTTCAAATCCATGCGATACACATGATTTAGCTTCAAATCAATGCGATGTTGAAGGTTTAGCTTCAAATCCATGCGATACACAAGATTTAGCTTCAAATCAGTGCGATGTAGTAGGTTCAGCTTCAAATCCATGCGACACATATGATTTAGCTTCAAATACTTGCGATATAAGTGATATAGCTTCAAGTGCAGGCGAAACAAACGAGTGATCTTCAAATCCAAGCGTAACACATGATTTAACTTCAAATCAATGGCAAGTAGAAGTCTTAGCATCAAATCCATGCAACACAAGTTATTTAGCTTCTCATACTTGCGATATAAGTGATCTAGCTTCAAATGCAGGCGAAACAAACGAGTGAGCTTTAAATCAAGCGAAACACATGATTTAACTTGAAATCAATGCGAAGTAGAAGATTTAGGTTCAAATACATGCGAAACAAATGGTTCAGCTTCAAATACTTGTGATATACATGATTTACCTTCAACTGCATGCGAAACAAACGAGTTAGCTTCACACCCAAGGGAAACACATGATTTAACTTCAAATCAATGCGAAGTAGAAGGCTTAGCAACAAATCCATGGAACACAAATTATTTAGCTTCTTATACTTGCGATACAAGTGATATAGCTTCAAATGCAGGCGAAACAAACGAGTGAGCTTTAAATCCAAGCGTAACACATGATTTAGCTTCAAATCAATGCGAAATAGAAGGCTTAGCATCAAATCCATGCGACACAAATTATTTAGCTTCATATACATGCGATTCAAGCGATATAGCTTCAAATGCAGGTGAAACACACGAGTGAGCTTTAAATCCAAGCGTAACACATGATTTATCTTCAAATCAATGGGAAGTAGATTTACCTTCAAATCCATGCGAAACAAATGGTTTAGCTTCAAATACTTGTGATATACATGATTTAGCTTCAACTGCATGCGATACAAACGAGTTAGCTTCAAATCCAAGCGAAACACATGATTTAGCTTCAAATCAATTCGAAGTAGAAGGCTTAGCTTCAAATCCATGAGAAACAAATGGTTCAGCTTCAAACACTTGTGATATACATCATTTAACTTCAACTGCAAGTGAAACAAACGAGTTAGCTACAAATTCAAAGGAATCACATCATTTAATTTCAAATCAATGCGAACTAGAGTGCTTAACTTCAAATCAATGCGAAACAAATCGTTTAGCATCAATACTTGTGATATACATGATTTTGCTTCAGCTGCATGCGAAACAAACGATTTAGCTTCACACCCAAGGGAAACACATGATTTAACTTCAAATCAATGCGAAGTAGAAGGCTTAGCAACAAATCCATGGAACACAAATTATTTAGCTTCTTATACTTGCGATACAAGTGATATAGCTTCAAATGCAGGCGAAACAAATGGTTTAGCTTCAAATACTTGTGATATACATGATTTAGCTCCAACTGCATGCGAAACAATCGAGTTAGCTTCAAATCCAAGCGAAACACATGATTTAGCTTCAAATCAATGCGAAATAGAAGGCTTAGCATCAAATCCATGCGACACAAATTATTTAGCTTCATATACATGCGATGCAAGTGATATAGCTCCAACTGCAGGCGAAACACACGACTGAGCTTTAAATCCAAGCGTAACACATGATTTATCTTCAAATCAATGGGAAGTAGAAGATTTACCTTAAAATCCATGCGAAACAAATGGTTTAGCTCCAAATACTTGCGATATAAGTGATGTAGATTCAACTGCAGGCAAAACGAACGAGTTAGCTTCAAATCCATGGGAAGGACATGATTCAGCTGCAAATCAATGCGATGTAGAAGTTTTAGCTTCAAATCCATGTGTCACATATGATTTAGCTTCAAATAGTTGCGATATAAGTGATATAGCTTCAAAAGTTGGAGGAACAAACGAGGTGGCTTCAATTCCATGCGAAACAAATGATTTAACTTCAAATCGATGCGAAGTAGAAGGCTTAGCTTCAGATCCATGCGAAACACATGAGTCAGCTGCAAATCAATGCGATGTAGAAGGTTCAGCTTCAAATCCATGCGAAACAAGTGATATAGCTTCAAACACTTCGGGTATAAATGATATAGTTTCAAATGTAGACTAATCAAACGAGTTAGCTTCAAAATCCACGCGATACACATGATTTAGCTTCAAATATTAGCGATGTAGAAGGTTTAGCTTCAAATCCATGCGATACACAAGATTTAGCTTCAAATCAATGCGATGTAGTTGGTTCAGCTTCAAACCCATACGAAACACATGATTTAGCTTCAAATCAATTCGAAGGACAAGGCTTAGATTCAAATCCATGCGAAACAAATGATTTAGCTTCAAATCAATGCGATGTAGAAGGTTTAGCTTCAAATCCATGCGATACACATGATTTAGCTTCAAATACTTGCGATATAAGTGATCTAGCTTCAAATACAGGCGAAACGAACGAGTTAGCTTCAAATCCATGCGAATCACATGATTCAGCTGCAAAGCAATGCGATGTAGAAGGTTCAGCTACAAATCCATGCGAAACAAATGATATAGCATCAAACACTTCGGGTATAAATGATATAGTTTCAAATGAAGACTAATCAAACGAGTTAGCTTCAAAATCCACGCGATACACATGATTTAGCTTCAAATCAATGCGATGTAGAAGGTTTAGCTTCAAATCCATGCGATACACAAGATTTAGCTTCAAATCAATGCGATGTAGTAGGTTCAGCTTCAAATCCATGCGGCACATATGATTTAGCTTTAAATACTTGCAATATAAGTGACATAGTTTCAAATGGAGGCGAAACGAACGAGTTAGCTTCAAATCCATGCCATACACAAGATTTAGCTTCAAGTCAATGCGATGAAGTAGGTTCAGCTTCAAATCCATGCGACACATATGATTTAGCTTCAAATACTTGCGATATAAGTGATATAGCTTTAAAAGCTGTAGGAACAAACGAGGTAGCTTCAATTCCACGCGATACACATGATTCAGCTTCAAACACTTGCGATATAAGTGATGTAGATTCAACTGCAAGCAAAACGAACGAGTTAGCTTCAAATCCATGCGAAACACATGATTCAGCTGCAAATCAATGCGATGTAGAAGGATTAGCTTCAAATCCATGCGAAACACATTATTTAGCTGCAAATCAGTGCGAAGTAGAAGGCTCGGGTTCAAATCAATGCGATTCAAATGGTTCATCTTGAAATACTTGTGAAAGACATGATTTAGCTTCAACTGCATGCGAAACAAATGATTTAGCTTCAAATCAATGCGATGTAGAAGGTTTAGCAACAAATCCATGCGATACACATGATTTAGCTTCGAATACTTGCGATATAAGTGATATAGCTTCAAATACAGGCGAAACGAACGAGTTAGCTTCAAATCCATGGGAAGGACATGATTCAGCTGCAAATCAATGCGATGTAGAAGTTTTAGCTTCAAATCCATGCGAATCAAATGGTTTAGCTTCAAATACTTGTGATATACGTTATTTAGATTTAACTGCGTGCGCAACGAACGAGTTAGCTTCAAATCCATGCGAAACACATAATTTAGCTTCAAATCAATGCGATGTAGAAGGTTTAGCTTCAAATCCATACGAAACACATGATTTAGCTTTAAATCAATTCGAAGGACAAGGCTTATATTCAAATCCATGCGAAACAAATAATTTAGCTTCAAATCAATGCGATGTAGAAGGTTTAGCTTCAAATCCATGCGATACACATTATTTAGCTGCAAATAGGGGCGAAGTAGAAGGCTTGGGTTCAAATCAATGCGACTCAAATGGTTCATCTTCAAATACTTGTGAAAGACATGATTCAGCTTCAACTGCATGCTATACACAAGATTTAGCTTCAAATCAATGCGATGTAGTAGGTTCAGCTTCAAATCCATGCGACACATCTGATTTAGCTTCAAATACTTGCGATATAAGTGATATAGCATCAAAAGCTGTAGGAATAAGCGAGGTAGCTTCAATAACATGCGAGAAACATGATTTAGCTTCAAATCAATGCGATGTAGAAGGTTTAGCTTCAAATTCACGCGAAACATATGATTTAGCTTCAAACACTTGGGGTATAAGTGATATAGCTTCAAATGCAGACTAATCAAACGATTTAGCTTCAAATCAATGCGATGTAGAAGGTTTAGATTCAAATCCATGCGATACACAAGATTTAGCTTCAAATCAATGCGATGTAGTAGGTTCAGCTTCAAATCCATGCGGCACATATGATTTAGCTTTAAATACTTGCGATGTAAGTGACATAGTTTCAAATGAAGGCGAAACGAACGAGTTAGCTTCAAATCCATGCGAGACACATGATTTAGCTTCTAATCAATGCGATGTAGAAGGTTTAGCTTCAAATCCACGCGAAACAAATGATTTAGCTTCAAACACTTGGGGTATAAGTGATATAGCTTCAAATGCAGACTAATCAACCGATTTAGCTTCAAAATCCACGCGTTACACATGATTTAGCTGCAAATACTTGCGATATAAGTGATGTAGATTCAACTGCAGGCGAAACGAACGAGTTAGCTTCAAATCCATGCGAAACACATGATTTAGCTGCAAATCAATGCGATGTAGAAGGTTTAGCTTCAAAACAATAAGAGGTAGAAGGTTTAGCTTCAAATCAATAGGATGTAGAAGGTTTCGCTTCAAATCAATCCGATGTAGAAGGTTTAGCTTCAAATCCATACGAAACACATGATTTAGCTTCAAACCAATTCGAAGGACAAGGCTTAGATACAAATCCATGCGAAACAAATGATTTAGCTTCAAATCAATGCGATGTAGAAGGTTTAGCTTCAAATCCATGCGATACACAAGATTTAGATTCAAATCAATGCGATATAGTAGGTTCAGCTTCAAATCCATGCGGCACATATGATTTAGCTTTAAATACTTGCGATATAAGTGACATAGTTTCAAATGGAGGCGAAACGAACGAGTTAGCTTCAAATCCATGCGAGACACATGATTTAGCTTCTAATCAATGCGATGTAGAAGGTTTAGCTTCAAATCCACACGAAACAAATGATTTAGCTTCAAACACTTGCGATATAAGTGATGTAGATTCAACTGCAGGCAAAACAAACGTGTTAGCTTCAATTCCATGCGAAACAAATGATTTAGCTTCAAATCAATGCGAAGTAGAAGGCGTAGCTTCAAATCCATGTGAAACAAATGGTTTAGCTACAAATACTTGTGATATAGATTATTTAGCTACAACTGCATGCGAAACTAACGAGTTAGCTTCAAATCCATGGGAAACACACGATTTATCTTCAAATCAATGCGATGTAGAAGGTTTGCTTCAAATCAATAAGAGGTAGATGGTTTAGCTTCAAATCAATACAATATAGAAGGTTTAGCTTCAAATAAATGTGATGTAGAAGGTTTAGCTTCAAATCCATACGACACACGTGATTTAGATTCAAATCAATTCGAAGGACAAGGCTTAGATTCAAATCCATGCGAAACAAATGATTTAGCTTCAAATGAATGCGAAGTAGAAGGCTTGGCTTCAAATCCATGCAAAACAAATGGTTTAACTACAAATACTTGTGATATACATTATTTAGATACAACTGCATGCGAAACAAACGAGTTAACTTCAAATCCATGCGATACACATGATTTAGCTTCAAATCAATGCGATGTAGAAGGTTTAGCTTCAAATCCATGCCATACACAAGATTTAGCTTCAAGTCAATGCGATGAAGTAGGTTCAGCTTCAAATCCATGCGACACATATGATTTAGCTTCAAATACTTGCGATATAAGTGATATAGCTTTAAAAGCTGTAGGAACAAACGAGGTAGCTTCAATTCCACGCGATACACATGATTCAGCTTCAAACACTTGCGACATAAGTGATGTAGATTCAACTGCAAGCAAAACGAACGAGTTAGCTTCAAATCCATGCGAAACACATGATTCAGCTGCAAATCAATGCGATGTAGAAGGATTAGCTTCAAATCCATGCGAAAGACATGATTCAGCTGCAAATCAATGCGATGTAGAAGTTTTAGCTTCAAATCCATGCGAATCAAATGGTTTAGCTTCAAATACTTGTGATATACGTTATTTAGATTTAACTGCGTGCGCAACGAACGAGTTAGCTTCAAATCCATGCGAAACACATTATTTAGCTTCAAATCAATGCGATGTAGAAGGTTTAGCTTCAAATCCATACGAAACACATGATTTAGCTTCAAATCAATTCGAAGGACAAGGCTTATATTCAAATCCATGCGAAACAAATAATTTAGCTTCAAATCAATGCGATGTAGAAGGTTTAGCTTCAAATTCAAGCGTAACACATGAATTAGCTTCAAATACTTGCGATAAAAGTGATATAGCTACGAATACTGGCGAAACGATAGAGTTAGCTTCAAATCCATGCGAAACACATGACACAGCTGCAAATCAATTCAATGTAGAAGGTTTAGCTTCAAATCCATGAGAAACTCATTATTTAGCTGCAAATCAGTGCGAAGTAGAAGGCTCGGGTTCAAATCAATGCAATTCAAATGGTTCATCTTCAAACACTTGTGAAAGACATGATTTAGCTTCAACTGCATGCGAAACACATGATTTAGCTTCAAATCAATGCGATGTAGAAGGTTTAGCTTCAAATCCATGCAAAACACGTGATTTATCTTCCAATTAATGCGAAGTAGAAGGCTTATCTTCAAATCCATGCGAATTAAATGGTGTAGCTTCAAATACTTGTGATATACGTTATTTAGATTTAACTGCATGCGCAACGAACGAGTTAGCTTCTAATCCATGCGAAACACATGATTTAGCTGCAAATCAATGCGATGAAGAAGGTTTAGCTTAAAATCCATGCGAAACAAATGATATAGCTTCAAACACTTTGGGTGTAAGTGATATAGCTTCAAATGAAGACTAATCAAACGAGTTAGCTTCAAAATCCCCGCGATACACATGATTTAGCTTCAAATACTAGCGATATAAGTGATGTAGATTCAACTGCAGGCGAAAACGAACGAGTTAGCTTCAAATCCATGCGAAACACATGATTTAGCTGCAAATCAATGCGACTCAAATGGTTCGTCTTCAAATACTTGTGAAAGACATGATTTAGCTTCAAATCAATTCGAAGTACAATGCTTAGATTCAAATCCATGCGAAACAAATGATTTAGCTTCAAATGAATGCGAAGTAGAAGGCTTAGCTTCAAATCCATGCGTAACGAATGGTTTAGCTTCAAATGCTTGCGAATATAATTGATATAGCTTCAAATGCAGGCAAAACAAACGGGTTAGCTTCAAATCCAAGCGAAACACATGATTTAGCTTCAAATCAATGCGAAGTTGAAAGGTCAGCTTCAAATCGTCGCGAAGCGCATGATTAAGTTTCAAATACATGCGAATATAGGTGATATAGCTTCAATGGCAGGCGAAACAAACAAGTTATCTACAAATCCATGCGAAACACATGATTTAGCTTCTAATTCATGCAAAGTAGAAGGCTTAGCTTCAAATCCATGCGAAACAAATGGCTTAGCTTCAAATACTTGGGAATATAAGGGATACAGCTTCAAATGCAGGCGAAACAAAGGACTTAGCTTCAAATCCATGCGAAACACATGATTTAGCTTCAAATTCATGCGAAGTATAAGGCTTAGCTTCAAATCCATGCGAAACGAATTATTTAGCTTGATATAATTGTGACATACATGAATTAGCTTCAGCTGCATGCGAAACAATCGATTTAGCTTCACACCCAATGGAAACACAAGATCTAACTGCAAATCAATGCGAAGTGGTAGGCTTAGCTTTAAATACATGAGAAAAAAAATGGTTTAGCTTCAAATAATTGTTATATACATGATTTAGCTTCAACTGCATTCGAAACAGAGTTAGCTTCAAATCCAAACGAAATACATGATTTAATTTCAAAACAATGCGAAGTGGAAAGTTTAGCTTCAAATCCTAGCGAAACAAATGGATTAGCTTAAAGTACTTGCGAATATAATTATTGTAGCTTCAAATGCAGGCGAAACAAACGAGTTAGCTTATAATCCATGCGTAACAGATGGTTTAGATTCAAATACTTGCGATATAAATAATATAGATTCAAATCCAGGCGAAACAAACGAGTTAGCTACAAATCCATGTGAAACACATGATTTAGCTTCA
Organism: Megalopta genalis; assembly: GCF_051020955.1. Classification (NCBI taxonomy): domain Eukaryota; kingdom Metazoa; phylum Arthropoda; class Insecta; order Hymenoptera; family Halictidae; genus Megalopta; species Megalopta genalis. The sequence continues at coordinate 4,372 of NW_027477744.1, read as the reverse complement.
AATCAATGCGAAGTAGTACGCTTAGCTTCAAATCCATGCGAAAAAAATGGTTTAGCTTCAAATATTTTTGCCATACATAATTTAGCTTCAACTGCATGCGAAACAAACGAGTTAGCTTCAAATCCATTCGAAACAAATGATTTAGCTTCAAAACAATTCGAAGTAGTACGCTTAGCTTCAAATCCATGCGAAACAAATGATTAAGCTTCAAAACTTCATATAATTACGAAACAGATGATTTAGATTCAGATACTTGTGATAAACATAATTTAGCTTCAACTGCATGCGAACCAAATGAGTTCGCTTCAAATCCATGCGAAACACATGATTCAGCTGCAAATCAATGCGATGTAGAAGGTTTAGCTTCAAATCCAGGCGAAACAAATGGTTTAGCTACAAATACTTGTGATATACATTATTTAGCTACAACTGCTTGCGAAACTAACGAGTTAGCTTCAAATCTATGCGAAACACACGATTTATCTTCAAATCAATGCGATGTAGAAGGTTTAGCTTCAAATCAATAAGAGGTAGAAGGTTTAGCTTCAAATCAATAGAATATAGAAGTTTTAGCTTCAAATCAATGCGATGTAGAAGGTTTAGCTTCAAATCCATACGAAACACATGATTTAGCTTCAAATCAATTCGAAGGGCAAGGCTTAGATTCAAATCCATGCGAAACAAATGATTTAGCTTCAGATGAATGCGAAGTAGAAGGCTCAGCTTCAAATCCATGCGGCACATATGATTTAGCTTTAAATACTTGCGATATAAGTGACATAGTTTCAAATGGAGGCGAAACGAACGAGTTAGCTTCAAATCCATGCGAAACACATGATTTTTCTGCAAATCAATGTGATGTAGAAGGTTTAGCTTCAAATCCATGCGATACACAAGATTTAGCTTCAAATCAATGGAATATAGAAGGTTTAGCTTCAAATAAATGCGATGTAGAAGGTTTAGCTTCAAATCCATGCGATACACAAGATTTAGCTTCAAATCAATGCGATGTATTAGGTTCAGCTTCAAATCCATGCGACACATATGATTTAGCTTCAAATACTTGCGATATAAGTGATATAGCTTCAAAAGCTGTAGGAACAAACGAGGTAGCTTCAATTCCATGCGAGACACATGATTTAGCTTCAAATCAATGCGATGTAGAAGGTTTAGCTTCATATCCAAGTGTAACACATGATTTAGCTTCAAATATTTGCGATATAAGTGATATAGCTTCGAATACAGGCGAAACCGAACGAGTTAGCTTCAAATCCATGCGAAACACATGAATCAGCTGCAAATCAATGCAATGTAGAAGGTTTAGCTTCAAATCCATGCGAAACACATGATTTAGCTTCAAAACAATGTGATGTAGAAGGTTTAGCTTCAAATCCATGCGATACACAAGATTTAGCTTCAAATCAATGCGATGTAGAAGGTTCAGCTTCAAATCCATGCGACACATATGATTTAGCTTTAAATACTTGCGATATAAGTGATATAGCTTCAAAAGATGGAGGAACAAACGAGGAGGCTTCAATTCCATGCGAAACAAATGATTTAGCTTCAAATCAATGCGAAGTAGAAGGCGTAGCTTCAAATCCATGCGAAACAAATGGTTTAGCTACAAATACTTGTGATATAGATTATTTAGCTACAACTGCATGCGAAACGAACGAGTTAGCTTCAAATCCATGCGAAACACATGATTTAGCTGCAAATCAATGTGATGTAGAAGGTTTAGCTTCAAATCCATGCGATACACAAGATTTAGCTTCAAATCAATGCGATGTAGAAAGTTCAGCTTCAAACCCATGCGACACATATGATTTAGCTTCAAATACTTGCGATATAAGTGATATAGCTTCAAAAGCTGGAGGAACAAACGAGGAGGCTTCAATTCCATGCGAAACAAATGATTTAGCTTCAAATCAATGCGAAGTAGAAGGCGTAGCTTCAAATCCATGCGAAACAAATGGTTTAGCTACAAATACTTGTGATATAGATTATTTAGCTACAACTGCATGCGAAACGAACGAGTTAGCTTCAAATCCATGCGAAACACATGATTTAGCTGCAAATCAATGTGATGTAGAAGGTTTAGCTTCAAATCCATGCGATACACAAGATTTAGCTTCAAATCAATGCGATGTAGAAAGTTCAGCTTCAAACCCATGCGACACATATGATTTAGCTTCAAATACTTGCGACATAAGTGATATAGCTTCAAAAGCTGTAGGAACATACGAGGTAGCTTCAATTCCATGCGAGACACATGATTTAGCTTCAAATCAATGCGATGTAGAAGGTTTAGCTTCAAATCCAAACGAAACACATGTTTTAGCTTCAAATCAATTCGATGGACAAGGCTTAGATTCAAATCCATGCGAAACAAATGCTTTAGCTTCAAATCAATGCGAAGTAGAAGGCGTAGCTTCAAATCCATGCGAAACAAATGGTTTAGCTACAAATACTTGTGATATACATTATTTAGCTACAACTGCATGCGAAACTAACGAGTTAGCTTCAAATCCATGCGATACACATGATTTAGCTTCAAATCAATGCGATGTGGAAGGTATAGCTTAAAATCCATGCGATACACAAGATTTAGCTTCAAATCAATGCGATGTAGTAGGTTCAGCTTCAAATCCATGCGACACATATGATTTAGCTTCAAATACTTGCGATATAAGTGATATAGCTTCAAAAGCTGTAGGAACAAACGAGGTAGCTTCAAATCCATGCGAAACACATGATTCAGCTGCAAATCAATGCGATGTAGAAGGTTTAGCTTCAAATCCATGCGAAACACATGATTTTGCTGCAAATCAATGCTATGTAGAAGGTTTAGCTGCAAATCCATGCGTCACAGATGATTTAGCTTCAGATAATTGCGATATAAGTAATATAGCTTCAAATGCAGACGAAACAAATGATTTGGCTTCAAATCGAAGCGAAACACATGATTTAGTTTCAAATCAATGCGATGTAGATGGTTTAGCTTCAAATCTGTGCGAAACAAATGATTTAGCTTCAAATACTCTCGATATTAGTGATGTAGCTTCAAATGCAGAAGAAACAAACGAATTAGCTTCAAATTCATGCGAAACACATGATTTAGCTGCAAATCAATGTGATGTAGAAGGTTTAACTTCAAATCCATGCGAATCAAATGGTTTAGCTTCAAATACTTGTGGTGTAAGTGATATAGCTTCAAATGAAAACTAATCAAACGAGTTAGCTTCAAAATCCACGCGATACACATGATTTAGCTTCAAATACTAGCGATATAAGTCATGTAGATTCAACTGCAGACGAACCGAACAAGTTAGTTTCAAATCCATGCGAAACACATTATTTAGCTGCAAATCAATGCGATGTAGAAGGTTTAGCTTCAAGACAATAAGAGGTAGAAGGTTTAGCTTCAAATCAATAGTTTGTAGAAGGTTTAGCTTCAAGTCAATGCGATGTAGAAGGTTTAGCTTCAAATACATACGAAACACATGATTTAGCTTCAAATCAATGCGAGGTAGAAGGTTTAGCTTCAAATCCATGCAAAACAAATGATATAGCTTCAAACACTTGGGGTGTAAGAGATATAGCTTCAAATGAAAACTAATCAAACGAGTTAGCTTCAAAATCCACGCGATACACATGATTTAACTTCAAATACTAGCGATATAAGTGATGTAGATTCAACTGCAGGCGAAACGAACGAGTTAGCTTCAAATCCATGCGAAACACATGATTTAGCTGCAAATCAATGCGATGTTGAAGGTTTAGCTTCAAATCCATGCGAAATAAATGGATTAGCTACAAATACTTGTGATATACATTATTTAGCTACAACTGCATGCGGAACAAACGAGTTTGCTTCAAATCCATGCGAAACATATGATTTAGCTTCAAATCAATGCTATGTAGAAGGTTTAGCTGCAAATCCATGCGACACAGATGATTTAGCTTCAGATAATTACGATATAAGTAATATAGCTTCAAATGCAGACGAAACACATGATTTGGATTCAAATCGAACCGAAACACATGATTTAGCTTCAAATACTCTCGATATTAGTGATGTAGCTTCAAATGCAGAAGAAACAAACGAGTTAGCTTTAAATCCATGCGAAACACATGATTTAGCTGCAAATCAATGTGATGTAGAAGGTTTAGCTTCAAATCCATGCGATACACAAGATTTAGCTTTAAATCAATTCGAAGGACAAGGCTTAGTTTCAAATCCATGCGAAACAAATGATTTAGCTTTAAATGAATGCGAAGTAGAAGGCTTAGCTTCAAATCCATGCAAAACAAATGGTTTCGCTACAAATACTTGTGATATACATCATTTTGCTACAACTGCATGCTA
>NW_027477743.1:0-58253 GCF_051020955.1 Megalopta genalis | reverse complement strand
CTTCAGATTCATGCGAAATACACGAATTAGCTTTAAATCAATGCGAAACATACGATGTAACTTCAATATCATGCGAAACACACGATTTCGATTCAAATTCGTGCGAAATAGCGATTTTTAACAAACGATTTAGCTTCAAATTCATGCGAAATGAACAATTTAGCTTCAGATTCATGCAAAATACACGAATTAGCTTTAAATCAACGCGAAACATACGATTTAGCTTCAATATCATGCGATATACACGATTTCGCTTCAAATTCTTGCGATATAGCGATTTTAAACAAACGATTTAGCTTCCAATTCATGCGAAATGAACAATTTAGCTTCAGATTCATGCGAATACACGAATTAGCTTTAAATGAACGCGAAACAAAAGATTTAACTTCAATATCAAGCGATATACACGAATTCGCTTCAAATTCGTGAGAAATAGCGATTTTAAACAAACGATTTAGCTTCAAATTCATGCGAAATGAACAATTTAGCTTCAGATTCATTCGAAATACACGAATTAGCTTTAAATCAACGCGAAACAAACGATTTAACTTCAATATCAAGCGCTATACACGAATTCGCTTCAAATTCGTGAGAAATAGCGATTTTAAACAAACGATTTAGCTTCAAATTCATGCGAAATGAACAATTTAGCTTCAGATTCATTCGAAATACACGAATTAGCTTTAAATCAACGCGAAACATACGATTTAGCTTCAATATCATGAGATATACACGATTTCGCTTCAAATTCATGCGAAATGAACAATTTAGCTTCAGATTCATGCGAAATACACGAATTAGCTTTAAATGAACGCGAAACAACGATTTAACTTCAATATCAAGCGATATACACGAATTCGCTTCAAATTCGTGAGAAATAGCGATTTTAACAAACGATTTAGCTTCAAATTCATGCGAAATGAACAATTTAGCTTCAGATTCATTCGAAATACACGAATTAGCTTTAAATCAACGCGAAACATACGATTTAGCTTCAATATCATGCGATATACACGATTTCGCTTCAAATTCGAGCGAAATAGCGATTTTAAACAAACGATTTAGCTTCAAATTCATACGAAATGAACAATTTAGCTTCAGATTCATGCGAAATACACGAATTAGCTTTAAATCAACGCGAAACATACGTTTTAGCAGAAATATCATGCGATATACACGATTTCGCTTCAAATTCTTGCGAAATAGCGATTTTAAACAAACGATTTAGCTTCAAATTCATGTGATATGAACAATTTAGCTTCAGATTAATGCGAAATACACGAATTAGCTTTAAATCAACGCGAAACATACGATTTAGCAGAAATATCATGCGATATACACGATTTCGCCTCAAATTCTTGCGAAATAGCGATTTTAAACAAACGATTTAGCTTCAAATTCATGCGAAATGAACAATTTGCTTCAGATTCATGCGAAATACACGAATTAGCTTTAAATCAACGCGAAACATACGATTTAGCAGAAATATCATGCGATATACACGATTTCGCCTCAAATTCTTGCGAAATAGCCATTTTAACAAACGATTTAGCTTCAAATTCATGCGAAATGAACAATTTTGCTTCAGATTCATGCGAAATACACGAATTAGCTTTAAATGAACGCGAAACAAACGATTTAACTTCAATATCAAGCGATATACACGAATTCGCTTCAAATTCGTGAGAAATAGCGATTTTAAACAAACGATTTAGCTTCAAATTCATGCGAAATGAACAATTTAGCTTCAGATTCATTCGAAATACACGAATTAGCTTTAAATCAACGCGAAACAAACGATTTAACTTCAATATCAAGCGATATACACGAATTCGCTTCAAATTCGTGAGGAATAGCGATTTTAAACAAACGATTTAGCTTCAAATTCATGCGAAATGAACACTTTAGCTTCAGATTCATGCGAAATACACGAATTAGCTTTAAATGAACGCGAAACAAACGATTTAACTTCAATATCAAGCGATATGCACGAATTCGCTCAAATTCGTGAGAAATAGCGATTTTAAACAAACGATTTAGCTTCAAATTCATGCGAAATGAACAATTTTGCTTCAGATTCATGCGAAATACACGAATTAGCTTTAAATCAATGCGAAACATACGATTTATCGTCAATATCATGCGAAACACACGATTTCGCTTCAAATTCATGCGAAATAGAGATTTTAAACAAAGATTTAGCTTCAAATTCATGCGAAATGAACAATTTAGCTTCAGATTAATGCGAAATACACGAATTAGCTTTAAATCAACGCGAAACATACGATTTAGCAGAAATATCATGCGATATACACGATTTCGCTTCAAATTCTTGCGAAATAGCGATTTTAATCAAACGATTTAGCTTCAAATTCATGTGATATGAACAATTTAGCTTCAGATTATTGCGAAATACACGAATTAGCTTTAAATCAACGCGAAACAAACGATTTAACTTCAATATCAAGCGATATACACGAATTCGATTCAAATTCGTGAGAAATAGCGATTTTAAACAAACGATTTAGCTTCAAATCATGCGAAATGAACAATTTAGCTTCAGATTCATTCGAAATACACGAATTAGCTTTAAATCAACGCGAAACAAACGATTTAACTTCAATATCAAGCGATATACACGAATTCGCTTCAAATTCGTGAGAAATAGCGATTTTAAACAAACGATTTAGCTTCAAATTCATGCGAAATGAACACTTTAGCTCAGATTCATGCGAAATACACGAATTAGCTTTAAATGAACGCGAAACAAACGATTTAACTTCAATATACAAGCGATATGCACGAATTCGCTTCAAATTCGTGAGAAATAGCGATTTTAAACAAACGATTTAGCTTCAAATTCATGCGAAATGAACAATTTTGCTTCAGATTCATGCGAATACACGAATTAGCTTTAAATCAATGCGAAACATACGATTTATCGTCAATATCATGCGAAACACACGATTTCGCATCAAATTCATGCGAAATAGAGATTTTAAACAAAGATTTAGCTTCAAATTCATGCGAAATGAACAATTTAGCTTCAGATTAATGCGAAATACACGAATTAGCTTTAAATCAACGCGAAACATACGATTTAGCAGAAATATCATGCGATATACACGATTCGCTTCAAATTCTTGCGAAATAGCGATTTTAAACAAACGATTTAGCTTCAAATTCATGTGATATGAACAATTTAGCTTCAGATTAATGCGAAATACACGAATTAGCTTTAATCAACGCGAAACATACGATTTAGCAGAAATATCATGCGATATACACGAATTCGCTTCAAATTCGTGAGAAATAGCGATTTTAAACAAACGATTTAGCTTCAAATTCATGCGAAATGAACAATTTAGCTTCAGATTCATTCGAAATACACGAATTAGCTTTAAATGAACGCGAAACAAACGATTTAACTTCAATATCAAGCGATATACACGAATTCGCTTCAAATTCGTGAGAAATAGCGATTTTAAACAAACGATTTAGCTTCAAATTCATGCGAAATGAACATTTAGCTTCAGATTCATTCGAATACACGAATTAGCTTTAAATCAACGCGAAACATACGATTTAGCTTCAATATCATGAGATATACACGATTTCGCTTCAAATTCATGCGAAATGAACAATTTAGCTTCAGATTCATGCGAAATACACGAATTAGCTTTAAATGAACGCGAAACAAACGATTTAACTTCAATATCAAGCGATATACACGAATTCGCTTCAAATTCGTGAGAAATAGCGATTTTAAACAAACGATTTAGCTTCAAATTCATGCGAAATGAACAATTTAGCTTCAGATTCATTCGAAATACACGAATTAGCTTTAAATCAACGCGAAACATACGATTTAGCTTCAATATCATGCGATATACACGATTTCGCTTCAAATTCGAGCGAAATAGCGATTTTAAACAAACGATTTAGCTTCAAATTCATGTGATATGAACAATTTAGCTTCAGATTAATGCGAAATACACGAATTAGCTTTAAATCACGCGAAACATACGATTTAGCAGAAATATCATGCGATATACACGATTTCGCCTCAATTCTTGCGAATAGCGATTTTAAACAAACGATTTAGCTTCAAATTCATGCGAAATGAACAATTTTGCTTCAGATTCATGCGAAATACACGAATTAGCTTTAAATCAACGCGAAACATACGATTTAGCAGAAATATCATGCGATATACACGATTTCGCCTCAAATTCTTGCGAAATAGCCATTTTTAAACAAACGATTTAGCTTCAAATTCATGCGAAATGAACAATTTTGCTTCAGATTCATGCGAAATACACGAATTAGCTTTAAATGAACGCGAAACAAACGATTTAACTTCAATATAATTCGTGAGAAATAGCGATTTTAAACAAACGATTTAGCTTCAAATTCATGCGAAATGAACACTTTAGCTTCAGATTCATGCGAAATACACGAATTAGCTTTAAATGAACGCGAAACAAACGATTTAACTTCAATATCAAGCGATATGCACGAATTCGCTTCAAATTCGTGAGAAATAGCGATTTTAAACAAACGATTTAGCTTCAAATTCATGCGAAATGAACAATTTTGCTTCAGATTCATGCGAAATACACGAATTAGCTTTAAATCAATGCGAAACATACGATTTATCGTCAATATCATGCGAAACACACGATTTCGCTTCAAATTCATGCGAAATAGAGATTTTAAACAAAGATTTAGCTTCAAATTCATGCGAAATGAACAATTTAGCTTCAGATTAATGCGAAATACACGAATTAGCTCTAAATCAACGCGAAACATACGATTTAGCAGAAATATCATGCGATATACACGATTTCGCTTCAAATTCTTGCGAAATAGCGATTTTAAACAAACGATTTAGCTTCAAATTCATGTGATATGAACTATTTAACTTCAGATTCATGCGAAATACACGAATTAGCTTTAAATCAACGCGAAACATACGATTTAACTTCAATATCAAGCGATATACACGATTTCGCTTCAAATTCGTGCGAAATAGCGATTTTAAACAAACGATTTAGCTTCAAATTCATGTGATATGAACAATTTAGCTTCAGATTAATGCGAAATACACGAATTAGCTCTAAATCAACGCGAAACATACGATTTAGCAGAAATATGATACCGATATACACGATTTCGCTTCAAATTCTTGCGAAATAGCGATTTTAAACAAACGATTTAGCTTCAAATTCATGTGATATGAACTATTTAACTTCAGATTCATGCGAAATACACGAATTAGCTTTAAATCAATGCGAAACATACGAATTATCGTCAATATCATGCGAAACACACGATTTCGCTTCAAATTCGTGCGAAATAGAGATTTTAAACAAAGATTTAGCTTCAAATTCATGCGAAATGAACAATTTAGCTTCAGATTAATGCGAAATACACGAATTAGCTCTAAATCAACGCGAAACATACGATTTAGCAGAAATATGATACCGATATACACGATTTCGCTTCAAATTCTTGCGAAATAGCGATTTTAAACAAACGATTTAGCTTCAAATTCATGTGATATGAACTATTTAACTTCAGATTCATGCGAAATACACGAATTAGCTTCAAATCAACGCGAAACATACGATTTAACTTCAATACCAAGCGATATATACGATTTAGCTTCAAATTCATGCGAAATGAACAATTTAGCTTCAGATTCATGCGAAATACACGAATTAGCTTTAAATCAACGCGAAACACGATTTAACAGAAATATCATGCGATATACACGATTTCGCTTCAAATTCTTGCGAAATAGCGATTTTAAACAAACGATTTAGCTTCAAATTCATGCGAAATGAACAATTTTGCTTCAGATTCATGCGAAATACACGAATTAGCTTTAAATCAATGCGAAACATACTATTTATCGTCAATATCATGCGAAACACACGATTTCGCTTCAAATTCGTGCGAAATAGAGATTTTAAACAAAGATTTAGCTTCAAATTCATGCGAAATGAACAATTTAGCTTCAGATTAATGCGAAATACACGAATTAGCTTTAAATCAATGCGAAACATACGATTTATCGTCAATATCATGCGAAACACACGATTTCGCTTCAAATTCGTGCGAAATAGAGATTTTAAACAAAGATTTAGCTTCAAATTCATGCGAAATGAACAATTTAGCTTCAGATTAATGCGAAATACACGAATTAGCTTTAAATCAACGCGAAACATACGATTTAGCTTCAATATCATGCGAAACACAAGATTTCGATTGAAATTCGTGCGAAATAACGATTTTCAACAAACGATTTAGCTTCAAATTCATGTGATATGAACAATTTAGCTTCAGATTAATGCGAAATACACGAATTAGCTTTAAATGAACGCGAAACAAACGATTTAACTTCAATATCAAGCGAAATACACGAATTCGCTTCAAATTCGTGAGAAATAGCGATTTTAAACAAACGATTTAGCTTCAAATTCATGCGAAATGAACAATTTAGCTTCAGATTCATGCGAAATACACGACTTAGCTTTAAATCAACGCGAAACATACGATTTAGCTTCAATATCATGCGATATACACGATTTCGCTTCAAATTCTTGCGAAATAGCGATTTTAAACAAACGATTTAGTTTCCAATTCATGCGAAATGAACAATATAGCTTCAGATTCATGCGAAATACACGAATTAGCTTTAAATGAACGCGAAACATACGATTTAGCAGAAATATCATGCGAAACACACGATTTCGCTTCAAATTCGTGCGAAATAGAGATTTTAATCAAGATTTAGCTTCAAATTCATGCGAAATGAACAATTTAGCTTCATATTAATGCGAAATACACGAATTAGCTTTAAATCAACGCGAAACATACGATTTAACTTCAATATCAAGCGATATACACGATTTCGCTTCAAATTCGTGAGAAATAGCGATTTTAAACAAACGATTTAGCTTCAAATTCATGCGAAATGAACAATTTAGCTTCAGAATCGTGCGAAATACACGAATTAGCTTTAAATCAACGCGAAACATACGATTTAGCTTCAATATCATGCGATATACACGATTTCGCTTCAAATTCGTGCGAAATAGCGATTTTAAACAAACGATTTAACTTCAAATTCATGTGATATGAACAATTTAGCTTCAGATTAATGCGAAATACACGAATTAGCTTTAACTCAACGCGAAACATACGATTTAGCAGAAATATCATGCGATATACACGATTTCGCTTCAAATTCGTGCGAAATAGCGATTTTAAACAAACGATTTAGTTTCCAATTCATGCGAAATGAACAATATAGCTTCAGATTCATGCGAAATACACGAATTAGCTTTAAATGAACGCGAAACATGCGATTTAGCAGAAATATCATGCGAAACACACGATTTCGCTTCAAATTCGTGCGAAATAGAGATTTTAATCAAAGATTTAGCTTCAAATTCATGCGAAATGAACAATTTAGCTTCAGATTAATGCGAAATACACGAATTAGCTTTAAATCAATGCGAAACATACGATTGAGTTTCAATATCATGCGAAACACACGATTTCGATTGAAATTCGTGCGAAATAGAGATTTTAAACAAACGATTTAGCTTCAAATTCATGTGATATGAACTATTTAACTTCAGATTCATGCGAAATACACGAATTAGCTTTAAATCAACGCGAAACATACGATTTAACTTCAATACCAAGCGATATATACGATTTAGCTTCAAATTCATGCGAAATGAACAATTTTGCTTCAGATTCATGCGAAATACACGAATTAGCTTTAAATCAACGCGAAACATACGATTTAGCTTCAATATCATGCGATATACACGATTTCGCTTCAAATTCGTGCGAAATAGCGATTTTAAACAAACGATTTAGCTTCAAATTCATGTGATATGAACAATTTAGCTTCAGATTAATGCGAAATACACGAATTAGCTTTAAATCAACGCGAAACATACGATTTAACTTCAATATCAAGCGATATACACGATTTCGCTTCAAATTCGTGAGAAATAGCGATTTTAAACAAACGATTTAGCTTCAAATTCATGCGAAATGAACAATTTGGCTTCAGATTCATGCGAAATACACGAATTAGCTTTAAATCAACGCGAAACATACGATTTAGCTTCAATATCATGCGATATACACGATTTCGCTTCAAATTCGTGCGAAATAGCGATTTTAAACAAACGATTTAGCTTCAAATTCATGTGATATGAACAATTTAGCTTCAGATTAATGCGAAATACACGAATTAGCTCTAAATCAACGCGAAACATACGATTTAGTAGAAATATGATACCGATATACACGATTTCGCTTCAAATTCTTGCGAAATAGCGATTTTAAACAAACGATTTAGCTTCAAATTCATGTGATATGAACTATTTAACTTCAGATTCATGCGAAATACACGAATTAGCTTTAAATCAATGCGAAACATACGAATTATCGTCAATATCATGCGAAACACACGATTTCGCTTCAAATTCGTGCGAAATAGAGATTTTAAACAAAGATTTAGCTTCAAATTCATGCGAAATGAACAATTTAGCTTCAGATTAATGCGAAATACACGAATTAGCTCTAAATCAACGCGAAACATACGATTTAGCAGAAATATCATGCGATATACACGATTTCGCTTCAAATTCTTGCGAAATAGCGATTTTAAACAAACGATTTAGCTTCAAATTCATGCGAAAAGAACAATTTAGCTTCAGATTCATGCGAAATACACGAATTAGCTTTAAATCAATGCGAAACATACGATTTAGCTTCAATATCATGCGAAATACACGATTTTGCTTCAAATTCGTGCGAAATAGCGATTTTAAACAAACGATTTAGCTTCAAATTCATGCGAAATGAACAATTTAGCTTCAGATTCATGCGAAATACACGAATTAGCTTTAAATTAACGCGAAACATACGATTTAGCTTCAATATCATGCGATATACACGATTTCGCTTCAAATTCTTGCGAAATAGCGATTTTAAACAAACGATTTAGCTTCAAATTCATGCGAAATGAACAATTTTGCTTCAGATTCATGCGAAATACACGAATTAGCTTTAAATCAATGCGAAACATACGATTTATCGTCAATATCATGCGATATACACGATTTCGCTTCAAATTCGTGCGAAATAGCGATTTTAAACAAACGATTTAGCTTCAAATTCATGTGATATGAACAATTTAGCTTCAGATTAATGCGAAATACACGAATTAGCTTTAAATCAACGCGAAACATACGATTTAGCAGAAATATCATGCGATATACACGATTTCGCTTCAAATTCTTGCGAAATAGCGATTTTAAACAAACGATTTAGCTTCAAATTCATGCGAAATGAACAATTTGGATTCAGATTCATGCGAAATACACGAAATAGCTTTAAATCAACGCGAAACATACGATTTAGCAGAAATATCATGCGATATACACGATTTCGCTTCAAATTCGTGCGAAATAGCGATTTTAAACAAACGATTTAGCTTCAAATTCATGTGAAATGAACTATTTAACTTCAGATTCATGCAAAATACACGAATTAGCTTTAAATCAACGCGAAACATACGATTTAACTTCAATATCAAGCTATATACTCGATTTCGCTTCAAATTCGTGAGAAATTGCGATTTCAAACAAACGATTTAGCTTCAAATTCATGCGAAATGAACAATTTAGCTTCAGATTAATGCGAAATACACGAATTAGCTTTAAATCAACGCGAAACATACGATTTAGCTTCAATATCATGCGAAATACACGATTTTGCTTCAAATTCGTGCGAAATAGCGATTTTAAACAAACGATTTAGCTTCAAATTCATGCGAAATGAACAATTTTGCTTCAGATTCATGCGAAATACACGAATTAGCTTTAAATCAACGCGAAACATACGATTTAGCTTCAATATCATGCGATATACACGATTTCGCTTCAAATTCGTGCGAAATAGCGATTTTAAACAAACGATTTAGCTTCAAATTCATGTGATATGAACAATTTAGCTTCAGATTAATGCGAAATACACGAATTAGCTTTAAATCAACGCGAAACATACGATTTAGCTTCAATATCATGCGATATACACGATTTCGCTTCAAATTCGAGCGAAATAGCGATTTTAAACAAACGATTTAGCTTCAAATTCATGTGATATGAACAATTTAGCTTCAGATTAATGCGAAATACACGAATTAGCTTTAAATCAACGCGAAACATACGATTTAGCAGAAATATCATGCGATATACACGATTTCGCCTCAAATTCTTGCGAAATAGCGATTTTAAACAAACGATTTAGCTTCAAATTCATGCGAAATGAACAATTTTGCTTCAGATTCATGCGAAATACACGAATTAGCTTTAAATCAACGCGAAACATACGATTTAGCAGAAATATCATGCGATATACACGATTTCGCCTCAAATTCTTGCGAAATAGCCATTTTAAACAAACGATTTAGCTTCAAATTCATGCGAAATGAACAATTTTGCTTCAGATTCATGCGAAATACACGAATTAGCTTTAAATGAACGCGAAACAAACGATTTAACTTCAATATCAAGCGATATACACGAATTCGCTTCAAATTCGTGAGAAATAGCGATTTTAAACAAACGATTTAGCTTCAAATTCATGCGAAATGAACACTTTAGCTTCAGATTCATGCGAAATACACGAATTAGCTTTAAATGAACGCGAAACAAACGATTTAACTTCAATATCAAGCGATATGCACGAATTCGCTTCAAATTCGTGAGAAATAGCGATTTTAAACAAACGATTTAGCTTCAAATTCATGCGAAATGAACAATTTTGCTTCAGATTCATGCGAAATACACGAATTAGCTTTAAATCAATGCGAAACATACGATTTATCGTCAATATCATGCGAAACACACGATTTCGCTTCAAATTCATGCGAAATAGAGATTTTAAACAAAGATTTAGCTTCAAATTCATGCGAAATGAACAATTTAGCTTCAGATTAATGCGAAATACACGAATTAGCTCTAAATCAACGCGAAACATACGATTTAGCAGAAATATCATGCGATATACACGATTTCGCTTCAAATTCTTGCGAAATAGCGATTTTAAACAAACGATTTAGCTTCAAATTCATGTGATATGAACTATTTAACTTCAGATTCATGCGAAATACACGAATTAGCTTTAAATCAACGCGAAACATACGATTTAACTTCAATATCAAGCGATATACACGATTTCGCTTCAAATTCGTGCGAAATAGCGATTTTAAACAAACGATTTAGCTTCAAATTCATGTGATATGAACAATTTAGCTTCAGATTAATGCGAAATACACGAATTAGCTCTAAATCAACGCGAAACATACGATTTAGCAGAAATATGATACCGATATACACGATTTCGCTTCAAATTCTTGCGAAATAGCGATTTTAAACAAACGATTTAGCTTCAAATTCATGTGATATGAACTATTTAACTTCAGATTCATGCGAAATACACGAATTAGCTTTAAATCAATGCGAAACATACGAATTATCGTCAATATCATGCGAAACACACGATTTCGCTTCAAATTCGTGCGAAATAGAGATTTTAAACAAAGATTTAGCTTCAAATTCATGCGAAATGAACAATTTAGCTTCAGATTAATGCGAAATACACGAATTAGCTCTAAATCAACGCGAAACATACGATTTAGCAGAAATATGATACCGATATACACGATTTCGCTTCAAATTCTTGCGAAATAGCGATTTTAAACAAACGATTTAGCTTCAAATTCATGTGATATGAACTATTTAACTTCAGATTCATGCGAAATACACGAATTAGCTTCAAATCAACGCGAAACATACGATTTAACTTCAATACCAAGCGATATATACGATTTAGCTTCAAATTCATGCGAAATGAACAATTTAGCTTCAGATTCATGCGAAATACACGAATTAGCTTTAAATCAACGCGAAACACGATTTAACAGAAATATCATGCGATATACACGATTTCGCTTCAAATTCTTGCGAAATAGCGATTTTAAACAAACGATTTAGCTTCAAATTCATGCGAAATGAACAATTTTGCTTCAGATTCATGCGAAATACACGAATTAGCTTTAAATCAATGCGAAACATACTATTTATCGTCAATATCATGCGAAACACACGATTTCGCTTCAAATTCGTGCGAAATAGAGATTTTAAACAAAGATTTAGCTTCAAATTCATGCGAAATGAACAATTTAGCTTCAGATTAATGCGAAATACACGAATTAGCTTTAAATCAATGCGAAACATACGATTTATCGTCAATATCATGCGAAACACACGATTTCGCTTCAAATTCGTGCGAAATAGAGATTTTAAACAAAGATTTAGCTTCAAATTCATGCGAAATGAACAATTTAGCTTCAGATTAATGCGAAATACACGAATTAGCTTTAAATCAACGCGAAACATACGATTTAGCTTCAATATCATGCGAAACACAAGATTTCGATTGAAATTCGTGCGAAATAACGATTTTCAACAAACGATTTAGCTTCAAATTCATGTGATATGAACAATTTAGCTTCAGATTAATGCGAAATACACGAATTAGCTTTAAATGAACGCGAAACAAACGATTTAACTTCAATATCAAGCGAAATACACGAATTCGCTTCAAATTCGTGAGAAATAGCGATTTTAAACAAACGATTTAGCTTCAAATTCATGCGAAATGAACAATTTAGCTTCAGATTCATGCGAAATACACGACTTAGCTTTAAATCAACGCGAAACATACGATTTAGCTTCAATATCATGCGATATACACGATTTCGCTTCAAATTCTTGCGAAATAGCGATTTTAAACAAACGATTTAGTTTCCAATTCATGCGAAATGAACAATATAGCTTCAGATTCATGCGAAATACACGAATTAGCTTTAAATGAACGCGAAACATACGATTTAGCAGAAATATCATGCGAAACACACGATTTCGCTTCAAATTCGTGCGAAATAGAGATTTTAATCAAAGATTTAGCTTCAAATTCATGCGAAATGAACAATTTAGCTTCATATTAATGCGAAATACACGAATTAGCTTTAAATCAACGCGAAACATACGATTTAACTTCAATATCAAGCGATATACACGATTTCGCTTCAAATTCGTGAGAAATAGCGATTTTAAACAAACGATTTAGCTTCAAATTCATGCGAAATGAACAATTTAGCTTCAGAATCGTGCGAAATACACGAATTAGCTTTAAATCAACGCGAAACATACGATTTAGCTTCAATATCATGCGATATACACGATTTCGCTTCAAATTCGTGCGAAATAGCGATTTTAAACAAACGATTTAACTTCAAATTCATGTGATATGAACAATTTAGCTTCAGATTAATGCGAAATACACGAATTAGCTTTAACTCAACGCGAAACATACGATTTAGCAGAAATATCATGCGATATACACGATTTCGCTTCAAATTCGTGCGAAATAGCGATTTTAAACAAACGATTTAGTTTCCAATTCATGCGAAATGAACAATATAGCTTCAGATTCATGCGAAATACACGAATTAGCTTTAAATGAACGCGAAACATGCGATTTAGCAGAAATATCATGCGAAACACACGATTTCGCTTCAAATTCGTGCGAAATAGAGATTTTAATCAAAGATTTAGCTTCAAATTCATGCGAAATGAACAATTTAGCTTCAGATTAATGCGAAATACACGAATTAGCTTTAAATCAATGCGAAACATACGATTGAGTTTCAATATCATGCGAAACACACGATTTCGATTGAAATTCGTGCGAAATAGAGATTTTAAACAAACGATTTAGCTTCAAATTCATGTGATATGAACTATTTAACTTCAGATTCATGCGAAATACACGAATTAGCTTTAAATCAACGCGAAACATACGATTTAACTTCAATACCAAGCGATATATACGATTTAGCTTCAAATTCATGCGAAATGAACAATTTTGCTTCAGATTCATGCGAAATACACGAATTAGCTTTAAATCAACGCGAAACATACGATTTAGCTTCAATATCATGCGATATACACGATTTCGCTTCAAATTCGTGCGAAATAGCGATTTTAAACAAACGATTTAGCTTCAAATTCATGTGATATGAACAATTTAGCTTCAGATTAATGCGAAATACACGAATTAGCTTTAAATCAACGCGAAACATACGATTTAACTTCAATATCAAGCGATATACACGATTTCGCTTCAAATTCGTGAGAAATAGCGATTTTAAACAAACGATTTAGCTTCAAATTCATGCGAAATGAACAATTTGGCTTCAGATTCATGCGAAATACACGAATTAGCTTTAAATCAACGCGAAACATACGATTTAGCTTCAATATCATGCGATATACACGATTTCGCTTCAAATTCGTGCGAAATAGCGATTTTAAACAAACGATTTAGCTTCAAATTCATGTGATATGAACAATTTAGCTTCAGATTAATGCGAAATACACGAATTAGCTCTAAATCAACGCGAAACATACGATTTAGTAGAAATATGATACCGATATACACGATTTCGCTTCAAATTCTTGCGAAATAGCGATTTTAAACAAACGATTTAGCTTCTGTTACGTCCCGCGCGTGGTTTCCCGCAAAATATATATAATTCCGCGAGAGCGCGAGATTTACGTGTAACGATTAAATTGATCTGCCTTTAGTCCACGCGACGCGTACCGTTCGCGTATAACAGGGTATCGCCTACTCGCGAACACAGGGACAAAATACGCGGGCTCTTACCGTGATAGGCAGGTCCTGCTGCCGGGAAGGCTCGTTCGCTCGCTTCTCGTACGCCGCTCGTCTCGGATCTCCTGCCGGGATTCTGCTTAGGCTGTACGTTGATTTCGGGATGTCGATCTCGATCAGCTCCGTCCAAGGATAGAGGTGGCGTTGACGAGGTGCGCGGTATTCGCGGATGATCTGGATTTCTTCGCGGTACGCGAGATCGCCCGTAACTGAATCTATTCGCGGTTTATGGCTGATTATGCTGATTTCTTGACTTCGATGCTTTACCCGCGTTTCGTAAGGGATCTGAGCGTATAGATGGACGAGTCTCTTCAATTGAGCTCTGCGCCCAGACTGACGCGGCATATGTGATACTAATGCTAATTAATAATTAATCATTTATCTGCTCTGTCCGGTGGCGTACAGGACTTGTGGTGAAAGCCCGGTACATACGCTTTCTGGACGGATTTAGTTAGAGCAACTTCGGTGGCGTGCAGGACTTGTGGGGAAAGCCCGGTACACACGCTTTCTGAAGTTGTAATTCGAAATGCGGTGGTAAGTCTAATATTAATAGGAACTAGGATCGCAGAGGTATGTTGAATGAATTACGTTCACTGCTTCTAAATTAAGATGTATATTCTAATTAAATTGGCTTAAGTTACAGAGCCTTAATACTAACGCAAGAAGATTGGACTTGGAAATCAGAATCGAAATTGAATTGGAATAAGAAGAACTTGACGATCGCGGACGACCGGACTTCTGATCAAGAAGTACGACTAATACTGGTCGAATTCCGGAACGAGAGTGATCCTGCCGGAGGCTGCATTGAACTCTTTCGATTCATGGCCGCCGGTCCGCCTGGCGGGGGTAGTCCGGTGGAGGGGCGTCCGCCATGGTGGTGGATGGCGCTGGAGAGGGGATGCCGCGTTCAGCGGGATGACGTAGTCCCAGTCCACGCGCTTTTTACGGTACTTAGAAATATTCGCTTGTTCTTTAGAGAGTATAATAATGTGGTTATGCTAACTTATTCTATGGTTCGTTATAAGGTAGATATCTGCTAACTTATGCTATGGTCGGTTACGATACGTTTAGGCTAATTCGGTTAACCTATGCTTATATACTAGTTTGCGCGGTAACACACACACACACATTCGTGCACAACCACGCTCTTATATACTAATACAAACGTCGGAGGACGTCACAAACTTATGCTATGGTCGGTTACGATACGTTTAGGCTAATTCGGTTAACCTACGCTTATATACTAGTTTGCGCGGTAACACACACACACATTCATGCACAACCACGCTCTTATATACTAATACAAACGTCGGAGGACGTCACACCTCCCCCCTTCGCAAAAGGAATGACGACATTAGGAGTCATTCTTGTCTGAGTCTTGTTTGCATTTCTTATAGCTAATATATTGTGGAGTTTCGCTTACGTATAGTTCAATTGAATCGCGTTTGTTGTCTTTATTGTCCACGTTGTCACTCGCACAATTCTTGTCTTTGGGCACATTTAATGTCACGCATTCTAAGGGTTTTGGGTTTACCGAACACTTCCGCACTTCACTGTCACCATTTTTGTCCTTCAGGTATAGGCAGAAGTGGGCCAAGGCGCTCCAACAGGCGGCGAGTAGCTGCAGACTCCATCCGTATGCTGCGTGGAGGGCTATCCCGTTGAGAATGGTGTTGATTATAATTTTTATGATCCGCAGGGTTACATAAATCCCTATAACGCCGGCCATTGCCGAGCCGAACTGTACGAAACCATTCCAAACATGTTTCCCTGTAGATTCTGCGATTTTCTGCAGGGTATTTTCGTCCATCAGGTTGAACATTCCGACGGCGCCATCTGCATACTCTCTACCAGACGCTCCTTGCGCCAGTGCGTCGACGACCGCCATCTTTTCAACAGGGAACATGATGTGCTCGTTGAGTTTTTCGAGGTCTTCCCTGGAGTAGATTCCTCCGCTGGCGAGATTCGTCGGGTCCGTGTACTTCCATGCGGAGGCTGTTAACGGCTGCAACGGAGGTGGTGCGATACTTTCCACTGGATTTGGCGTGAGCTTGTACCAGGTGCCGTGGATACGGTAAGTTGGAGGTATTAGTTCGTTGCACGTTTTCCGTGTTCCTGTTTTGACCAGGATTCTGTTTTTTGGTGTTAAAAATAAAGAGTTGTTTCTGTAAGATACAGGAAGTTCGTCGAAGCAGTCCTTGGTCTTTCTCAGGGAGCACTGTACTGGCACACATTTAATTATGTGTATGACTTCTCCGGCTGGGAGGGCCATGTATCCTGGTTCTTTGGTGATAGTGGCTGCTACTTCTGCTGGTGAGATATGAACTAAGGAAATTATGTTTCTCAAGCTTTGCTGTTCAAGCTGGCATTTTTGTTTCATGGTGTCCTTATATAATGACACTATCTGAGACTTGATATGTCTTTCGACATAAACGAACTTGGTATTCACGTAAGTGAATATGTCGAGATTGTTCGTTTGGGGCTTTGTTGCTGATTTAAACCTTCCTTCCTTGTCCGTTTCCAGGATTAATAATTTCGGGTGCTCGGTTTTTTCGAGCGTGTAGCCGCATGCTTGCGTTCGGCCAGTGCTGGTCAAGGCGAATGCTGTATCGCCGGACGTTACCGAATATAGAGAGGCAAGATTCGAATTTTTGTTAGATACCTTTATCGCTCGGCCTTCGAACAACACGTTATAATTGCTCATTTTGCAGGGATCTTCAGGGAGGCTGGTCCAATACGTGTAACCGTCTTCGGAATCCATACAGTACTCCTTGTCCAGTGGGCATCGTTGGCCGCCGGGCAGGTACAAGGTATTGCTGGATAGCTTGATCGACGCCTGGAAGGTTTTTATTGTCACCTTTATGACTGATTGGACCACCACATTATCCCAGGTACCGTATGGGTCGCTGTACGCCGTTCCTCTACAGGTACCGTCTTGTTGTATTGATCCGGCTAACGTGAAGCCTCGCGTCGTGGTGCTATTTCTTTTGATACCTACGATTTGACCAGTAGGTGGGAGGGGCAGGATTCCTGACTCGTGCATGGCCTTGCAGACGTCCCTCGGGGTGTCCAATATGTACTGGTGTCGGCCGTTATGTACCACGGATGTATGCGAATGCATACCGCAATAGTAGACAGTCCGATCAATCTCTACCTTGCATTGGAATGTCGGAACGTCCTTAAACTCGATCAACTGGAGCAGCTGGATTGTGAGGTTCGTAGTTATTGGCTTTGAGTGCGTATATTCGCATTTAGGCGAGTCCACGGTTGAAATTGTGGTTGTATTTAGAGTAGGGCTATTCCAGTCATAGCCTATCAATGCGTTGGTTGGACGTAGGAGAAAGAATACTGAGAGTATCGTTGCGGTCTTCATGGTGTCTGCTCTGGTTGTAGACTGATGGTTGTCGCTGAGTTCTCCGGCTGTTCTATATACGATATTTCGCTTATCGTTCGCGATAAGGGTCGGTGGGGGTGCGTGACTCACTAGGTTTATATGCTGACGCGGCGCATGCTTAAGTTTATCCGTGTGAACAATTTTCGTACCTTTCTTCATTCTTATCTTAACATTCCTATCACCCGTACATTCGATCACGGTGAACGGTCCGATATACTCGTCGTCAAATTTATCGCGTTTGGGCTGCTTAAGCAGGTATACTCTGTCTCCGACGATAAAGGACTGTGCGTTGGTTTTTCTATCGTAATATTGTTTTGATCTGTTCTTAGCGGAAGTAAGATTATTTCTGGCGTCTGTTAGGGTCTCAGAAATTTTTGTTTGTAGTTTCTCGAGATAGGCTGTGTAAGACTCGTCCGATGAATCGTGTATTATTGGATTTGCTGACGGGGTTCGCGCTAGAGTGCCGAATACCAGTTCGTGTGGAGTGTAGAGAGTGCCCTCGTGAACACTCGTATTGTAAGAAAACATTGCATGTGGGAGCCACTCGTCCCAATCGGTCCTGGATACATATTGTTTCAAATATTCCGTCAACACATGATGGGATCTTTCTATGGAACCATTACTCTGAGGCCGGAATGCCGTCGTCTTAAATTGCGTAATTCTAAACCGTTTTGCGATGTTCTTCATTAATGAGCTCAGGAAGTTCGCTCCCTGATCTGTCAGAATTCCCTTAGGAGCCCCGAATCTACAGATGAAATCTTTGATAAAGGCATCCGCGATTTCAATCGCGGTCGCGTTGTGCAGCGGGAGGGCAAGGGAATATTTGGTGAGGAGGTCCTGTATCGTTAGAATATACGTGTGATTCTTTGAGGATGTTGGGAGGGGACCTACGATATCCATTGATATCTTTTCGAATGCTTTTCCGGGTGTGTCAGTGATGGTCATTGGTTGTCGCGTTTTGACTCTGACTAGTTTTTTCCTTTGGCAAGTTTCGCAGTTGTTTATGAATTCGGTCACGTCTTTTTTCAATGTGTTCCAATAATACTTCTCGCGGATTCTTTTGTACGTTTTTGTTATCCCTTTGTGTCCGGCAAAGGAAGAAATATGGTTTTCTTTTATGATAGGAAGTCGTTCGTTCTCCGTCGGTATGACGACTTGGTTTGCGCATGCAAAGAATTGGGTATTCGTGGTCGCGAATGTATCGATGATTATTCTGTAGATAGTGTGCCATGGAATGTCGTCTATGTTCGTCTTCGATATGCTAAGTGAATCTAACTGTAATTCGATCGTCACGTCTAGTATTGAGGCAAAAAGTTCAAGCAGATCGTCGTATGTCGCGGTATGGTGTGGTGATGTTTTTATCGGGAGCAAGAGTAGGTTTTTAGTGCCGATTTTCATCACCCTGGTCCGGCAGAGCGTTAATTTCAAATCTTTCGGGATCTTTCCGGCCCTGAACAGGTCGACGGCGCCCGGGTCTAATGGTTGGCCGCTGGTTGTTACAAATACGGCGAGATTGTCGTTTCGCATGACTAGTCTATCTCTTGTGATCGTTATGGTCCTTCCTTTTGGGGAGGCTGGAGCGTTGTGACTATCGAATATATTTTCATCCTCGTCTGTATCCGTTTCTGTGTCGGTGTTTGGACTCGAGGTTTGTTTTCTGTTTGAGGGAGAGGATAGCGGTGTGTTTTCCGTCGGAGGGGAATTCCCTCGTGACGTGGCGGGTTGCGGCGATGAGGAGCGGGAATGCAACCGGTCCGACTCGGATGTTGTAGGGGAATCTATCGCTGCCGGTCTTGATCCGAGGATCGGGGAACGGGCAGGTTTTCTAACGCTATCGAATATAGTTGATGAATCTGAGGAAAGTGGAAGTACTGTCGCGGGATTCCTGGACAACGCGTCCGCGTTGAGGTTCGTTTTTCCTGCCTTGTAGATTACCGTATAGTCGAATTCTGCTAATTTTAATCTCCATCTGAGTAATCGTGATGTAGGATCCTTCACGGAATTCATCCAGACCAATGGACGATGGTCTGTGATCAAGCTGAATTTCCTGCCGTAGATATATGGTCTAAAATATTGGGTGCAGTAAATAATCGCGAGGCATTCTTTCTCTATTGTGGAGTAATTTAGTTCTGCCCCGTGCAATAATCGAGATGCGTAGGCTATCGGGCGGTCTTTCCCGATTTCGCCCTGGCTCAATATTCCACCTATCGCGTATCCGGACGCGTCTGTAGTTATTTTAAAATCTTTTCCGAAATCGGGGTACTGGAGGAGTGGCTCGGTGGTTAGGATTTCACGGAGAGTATTAAACGCCTTCTCCTGCTCCGCGTTCCATACGAACTTAGTATCCTTTTTGAGAAGTATTGTGAGTGGTTTCGATATTTGTGAAAATTTGGGTATGAAACGTCTGTAATATCCCGACAGACCCAGAAATTCTCTTAAGTTTTTTAATGTTTTCGGACGCGGGAATCGTCGCACGGCCTCGATTTTCATCGGGCATGGTTTTACGCCGTCTTCGCCAATTATATGGCCCAAATACGCTACCTCTCGATGCAGAAATGAACATTTCGACGGCTGGAGTTTTAGATTTGCTTGTCTAAGTCTATCCGCGAGTTTGTTAAATTTTGTGGCGTGCTCCGACAAGCTTCGCGCGTATATGACGATGTCATCTAGGTATACAAAGAGTTCAGTGCCTTGGAGGCCGGTTAGTACGTTATCCATTAGCCGTTGAAAAGTTGCGGGCGCGTTTCGAAGGCCGAATGGCATTCTTTTATATTCGTAGTGGCCGTATGGCGTTGAAAAGGCCGTTTTTTCCGCATCGTCCGGGTGCATCTCGATCTGGTGGAATCCACTCGCAAGATCGAAAACGCTAAAATATTTGGCGCTGCCCAACTGGTCTAAAATTTCGAGGATACTGGGCAGCGGATATGCGTCGGGCACCGATTTTTCGTTGAGCGCGCGGAAGTCTATTACCATCCTCCACTTCTTGTTCCCCTCTGCATCTGCCTTTTTGGGCACGATCCAGAGTGGACTGTTGTAAGGAGACTTTGAAGGAGCAACAATGTCCTGTTCGAGGAGTTCCCTCATTTGTTTGTTTATCTCCTCTTTGTGTATCGGTGGATATCTGTACTGTTTTACGTGAACCGGAGAATTGTCAGTCGTAGCGATTCGGTGCCGCACCGCATTTGTTTTGCCGAGGCGCTCCTCGGGGAGGTGGAAGAGGTCTTCATTGCATTCCAGCAATTGTTCTACATGTAATTTCTCTTCTCCGCTGAGGTGATCGGTGCTAATGATGCCCTTGATCTTCTCGTAGCGGGAATTTATTGTATTTAGGTTGAATATTGAAGCGGAATTAGAATTCGAATTGTTTTTAGGGTTTGAGAAAAATTTTTGCGGAATGGCGGTGTCCGACAACTCCTCCACCTCTGCCAGCTCCATTTCCGGCGTAGCAAAGGTTATGGATTCGCTATTAGTGTTAACACAACGCACAATCGCTTGTCCGTCGGAGTTTCTTGCGAGACAGTGCGGGAGGAAAACTCCCTTTGAAACTTCACGACGGCTGAGGTAACCGAATTCCGGTCCGGTCACCTTTACCCTTATTAATGTAGCAGTTCGCGGTTCGACAACGATTTTGGATTGCGTCGTGAAAGGAAACTCGTTTCCCTGCCACGATACGCTTTCTTTCTTGTATGAAATCTCCGCGCCTTGCGATAGAAACGCAGAACCCAAGATACCGTCCGCTGAGATTGGAAAGGTTTCGGAAACCACGTGGAATTCTACTTCCGCGTTTGCAATGGATATTGACGTCGTGCCTAGTGTGGTGACGGACTCGTCCGTTATCCCGGTGATATTAATAGCGTTGCTCACGTTGACGATCACATCCGACTTTAATTGTGATACCTTGATGATGTTAGGCTCGGCGCCGGTGTCTATCATCAACTTGGCCGCTTTGATTAATTCCGGGGGAGACACCTTTACGTGTGGGACCGCGGAGGCTGGACGGAGATTTATCCGCGCGATTCTCCCGTCTCTGCTGTCTGTTCTTCGCTCGCGATCGGCGTCACTCGTTGAAAATTTCTGTTTCCCTCCCGACGATTGTCCGACATGGTCGGGAGGTTCTTCCCGTTTCCCGACGGTTGTTGTTCGCGAATCTTATTGTTGAATTCACGCTTGCGGCATTCGTGAATATCATGGCCGGGCGTCTTGCAATAATTGCAAAACCTTTGAGCGTTGCTCGCGTGATTCGGCCGAGATTGTTCTCGCGGTTGATCTCGATAATTGTTATCGCGTCGATATTCGTAGCGCGGCGAAGGACCGGATGTGTATTGTTTACGAGGCGAGTAATCGTGGCCGAAGGCGCGCTCGCGCCGGTCTGTGTGATGGCGCGCCGGTGATTCATAGTCGCGTCGGCGCATCGATAAATCGTAGTCGCGTTGACGCGTTGATGAGTCATAGTACCCCGAACGCGTATCGCCCGAACTGTTTATATACAAACTCCCCGGGTCGGCGAAACTAAATCCTCTGTTATTATAAGGTGAGGGTGACCGATTCCTCGACAGGAAGTTTCTGTTCTCCGTCCCCGGACTGTTTATACCGTTTGAAAAGCGGACCCCTCGACTGTTTATATCACCGTACCGTTTCAAGTCCAGTTCCAACTGTTTGAATGCTCTCACGGATTCGTCAAAAATATCCTCCATATGTTTATGTCCAACCGCACGCAGTTCCGTTCGTATGTTAGGAATTAACCCGTCTATAAAACAATCACGCGCAAAGTCGTCGATCTCGCGGTTGTCGGCCTGGTCCGGGAGGCAATTGATGATCGCCCCGTGTAGATCTCTAACTCGGTTTATGTAGGTAAAAATGTTTTCACGTTCACCCATGTAAATGTTGGCTAGCTCGCCCTGGTAGTGCTGGATTTTATGCTGCGCGCCGAATAGCATTTTTAAACGTTCGCATAGTTCCGACACGGTATCGAAGTGGCGGAATTCTACCACGGACAAAGCGTCTCCGCGCAATTTACCGATAATTAGTCTTACCAGGCTGCGTTCCGAGTGCGAGGGTACCAACGATCTCGCGTGAGTGCACGCGCGCGTAAATTGAAGTACTGGTGGTTGCGTACCATTAAACATCGGGATCATATCGGCTGCGGATTTTAATGTTAGCTGATTGTCTTCAGCTTCGCGGGAGTCGTAATACGGTCGATGCGTTGATTGAACCCGAATCGGTGGTTCGAAAGCCGGGTTTGCCGGTCCCGCGGTTCGTGAGTTTCCCACCGTTAATTTTTCGATTTGTTCGCGGAGTCTCGCGTTTTCGATCGCCATTTCGTCGCGATCTTTATCTATTTCCGCCTGCGCCTGCATTTGTTGCGATTCTATTAACATACGCTTTTTATCTAGGCTGCGCGATTGTTCCATGAGCCGTTGCTCTTTATTTATCAAGGTTTTTTGTACCGCGGCGAGTTCGTCTTGCGATAATTGTTTTCCTTCTAAATTATGCGATTTTGACCGCGTTCCGTCCGCTGGGCTGGCGAGCATGGCGATTGGCTTATCAGATCCCACCGCTGCCACCAAATTGTTACGTCCCGCGCGTGGTTTCCCGCAAAATATATATAATTCCGCGAGAGCGCGAGATTTACGTGTAACGATTAAATTGATCTGCCTTTAGTCCACGCGACGCGTACCGTTCGCGTATAACAGGGTATCGCCTACTCGCGAACACAGGGACAAAATACGCGGGCTCTTACCGTGATAGGCAGGTCCTGCTGCCGGGAAGGCTCGTTCGCTCGCTTCTCGTACGCCGCTCGTCTCGGATCTCCTGCCGGGATTCTGCTTAGGCTGTACGTTGATTTCGGGATGTCGATCTCGATCAGCTCCGTCCAAGGATAGAGGTGGCGTTGACGAGGTGCGCGGTATTCGCGGATGATCTGGATTTCTTCGCGGTACGCGAGATCGCCCGCAACTGAATCTAATCGCGGTTTATGGCTGATTATGCTGATTTCTTGACTTCGATGCTTTACCCGCGTTTCGTAAGGGATCTGAGCGTATAGATGGACGAGTCTCTTCAATTGAGCTCTGCGCCCAGACTGACGCGGCATATGTGATACTAATGCTAATTAATAATTAATCATTTATCTGCTCTGTCCGGTGGCGTACAGGACTTGTGGTGAAAGCCCGGTACATACGCTTTCTGGACGGATTTAGTTAGAGCAACTTCGGTGGCGTGCAGGACTTGTGGGGAAAGCCCGGTATACACGCTTTCTGAAGTTGTAATTCGAAATGCGGTGGTAAGTCTAATAATAATAGGAACTAGGATCGCAGAGGTATGTTGAATGAATTACGTTCACTGCTTCTAAATTAAGATGTATATTCTAATTAAATTGGCTTAAGTTACAGAGCCTTAATACTAACGCAAGAAGATTGGACTTGGAAATCAGAATCGAAATTGAATTGGAATAAGAAGAACTTGACGATCGCGGACGACCGGACTTCTGATCAAGAAGTACGACTAATACTGGTCGAATTCCGGAACGAGAGTGATCCTGCCGGAGGCTGCATTGAACTCTTTCGATTCATGGCCGCCGGTCCGCCTGGCGGGGGTAGTCCGGTGGAGGGGCGTCCGCCATGGTGGTGGATGGCGCTGGAGAGGGGATGCCGCGTTCAGCGGGATGACGTAGTCCCAGTCCACGCGCTTTTTACGGTACTTAGAAATATTCGCTTGTTCTTTAGAGAGTATAATAATGTGGTTATGCTAACTTATTATATGGTTCGTTATAAGGTAGATATCTGCTAACTTATGCTATGGTCGGTTACGATACGTTTTAGGCTAATTCGGTTAACCTACGCTTATATACTAGTTTGCGCGGTAACACACACACACATTCGTGCACAACCACGCTCTTATATACTAATACAAACGTCGGAGGACGTCACAAACTTATGCTATGGTCGGTTACGATACGTTTAGGCTAATTCGGTTAACCTACGCTTATATACTAGTTTGCGCGGTAACACACACACACATTCATGCACAACCACGCTCTTATATACTAATACAAACGTCGGAGGACGTCACATTGACGCTAAATCGTTCGTCTCTCGTGGATTTGAAGCTAATTCGTGTATTTCGCACGAATCTGAAGCTAAATTGTTCATCTCGGATGAATTTGAAGCAAAATCGTTTGTTTAAAATCGCTATTTCGCACGAATTTGAAGCCAAATCGTGTATATCGCATGATATTGAAGTTGAATCGTTTGTTTCGCGTGAATTTAAAGCTAATTCGTGTATTTCGCATGATTCTGAAGCTAAATTGTTCATTTTGCATGAATTTGAAGCTTATTCGTTTCTTGAATATCGCTATTTCGCTCGAAATTGAGTCGAATTCGTGTATTTCGTATGATATTGACGCTAAATCGTTTGTCTCTCGTGGATTTGAAGCTAATTCGTGTATTTCGTACTAACCTGAAGCTAAATTGTTCATTTCGCATGAATTTGAAGCAAAATCGTTTGTTTAAAATAGCTATTTCGCACGAATTTGAAGCCAAATCGTGTATATCGCTTGATATTGAAGTTAAATCGTTTGTTTCGCTTGAATTTAAAGCTAAATTGTTCATTTCGCAAGAATTTAAAACTAAAGTGTTTGTTTAAAATCGCTATTTCGCACGAATTTGAAGCCAAATCGTGTATATCGCATGATATTGAAGTTAAATCGTTTGTTTCGTTTGAACTTAAAGCTAATTCGAGTATTTCGCATGAATCTGAAGCTAAATTGTTCATTTCGCAAGAATTTTAAGCTAAATCATTTGCTTAAAATCGCTACTTCGCACGAATTTGAAGCCAAATCGTGTATATCGCATGATATTGAAGTTGAATCGTTTGTTTCGCGTGAATTTAAAGCTAATTCGTGTATTTCGCATGATTCTGAAGCTAAATTGTTCATTTTGCATGAATTTGAAGCTAATTCGTTTCTTGAATATCGCTATTTCGCTCGAAATTGAGTCGAATTCGTGTATTTCGTATGATATTGACGCTAAATCGTTTGTCTCTCGTGGATTTGAAGCTAATTCGTGTATTTCGTACTAATCTGAAGCTAAATTGTTCATTTCGCATGAATTTGAAGCAAAATCGTTTGTTTAAAATAGCTATTTCGCACGAATTTGAAGCCAAATCGTGTATATCGCATGATATTGAAGTTGAATCGTTTGTTTCGCGTGAATTTAAAGCTAATTCGTGTATTTTGTACGAATCTGAAGCTAAATTGTTCATTTCGCAAGAATTCAAAGCTAAATCGTTTGTTTAAAATCGCTATTTCATACGAAATTGCAGCCAAATCGTGTATATCGCTTGATATTGAAGTTAAATCGTTTGTTTCGCGTGAATTTAAAGCTAAATTGTTCATTCCGCAAGAATTTAAAGCCATATTGTTTGTTTAAAATCGCTATTTCGTACGAATTTGAAGCCAAATCGTGTATATCGCATGATATTGAAGTTAAATCGTTTGTTTCGCGTGAATTGAAAGCTAATTCGTGTATTTCGCATGATTCTGAAGCTAAATTGTTCATTTTGCATGAATTTGAAGCTTATTCGTTTCTTGAATATCGCTATTTCGCTCGAAATTGAGTCGAATTCGTGTATTTCGTTTGATATTGACGCTAAACCGTTCGTCTCTCGTGGATTTGAAGCTAATTCGTGTATTTCGTACGAATCTGAAGCTAAATTGTTCATTTCGCAAGAATTCAAAGCTAAATCGTTTGTTTAAAATCGCTATTTCGCACGAAATTGAAGCCAAATCGTGTATATCGCTTGATATTGAAGTTAAATCGTTTGTTTCGCTTGAATTTAAAGCTAAATTGTTCATTTCGCAAGAATTTAAAGCTAAAGTGTTTGTTTAAAATCGCTATTTCGCACGAATTTGAAGCCAAATCGTGTATATCGCTTGATATTGAAGTTAAATCGTTTGTTTCGCTTGAATTTAAAGCTAGATTGTTCATTTCGCAAGAATTTGAAGCAAAATCGTTTGTTTAAAATAGCTATTTCGCACGAATTTGAAGCCAAATCGTGTATATCGCATGATATTGAAGTTGAATCGTTTGTTTCGTGTGAATTTAAAGCTAATTCGTGTATTTCGCATGATTCTGAAGCTAAATTGTTCATTTCGCATGAATTTGAAGCAAAATCGTTTGTTTAAAATAGCTATTTCGCACGAATTTTAAGCCAAATCGTGTATATCGCATGATATTGAAGTTAAATCGTTTGTTTCACGTGGATTTGAAGCTAATTCGTGTATTTCGCATGATTCTGAAGCTAAATTGTTCATTTCGCAAGAATTCAAAGCTAAATCGTTTGTTTAAAATCGCTATTTCATACGAAATTGCAGCCAAATCGTGTATATCGCTTGATATTGAAGTTAAATCGTTTGTTTCGCGTGAATTTAAAGCTAAATTGTTCATTCCGCAAGAATTTAAAGCCATATTGTTTGTTTAAAATCGCTATTTCGTACGAATTTGAAGCCAAATCGTGTATATCGCATGATATTGAAGTTAAATCGTTTGTTTCGCGTGAATTGAAAGCTAATTCGTGTATTTCGCATGATTCTGAAGCTAAATTGTTCATTTTGCATGAATTTGAAGCTTATTCGTTTCTTGAATATCGCTATTTCGCTCGAAGTTGAGTCGTATTCGTGTATTTCGTATGATATTGACGCTAAATCGTTCGTCTCTCGTGGATTTGAAGCTAATTCGTGTATTTCGTACGAATCTGAAGCTAAATTGTTCATTTCGCAAGAATTCAAAGCTAAATCGTTTGTTTAAAATCGCTATTTCGCACGAAATTGAAGCCAAATCGTGTATATCGCTTGATATTGAAGTTAAATCGTTTGTTTCGCTTGAATTTAAAGTTAAATTGTTCATTTCGCAAGAATTTAAAGCTAAAGCGTTTGTTTAAAATCGCTATTTCGCACGAATTTGAAGCCAAATCGTGTATATCGCTTGATATTGAAGTTAAATCGTTTGTTTCGCTTGAATTTAAAGCTAGATTGTTCATTTCGCAAGAATTTGAAGCAAAATCGTTTGTTTAAAATAGCTATTTCGCACGAATTTGAAGCCAAATCGTGTATATCGCATGATATTGAAGTTGAATCGTTTGTTTCGTGTGAATTTAAAGCTAATTCGTGTATTTCGCATGATTCTGAAGCTAAATTGTTCATTTTGTATGAATTTGAAGCAAAATCGTTTGTTTAAAATAGCTATTTCGCACGAATTTTAAGCCAAATCGTGTATATCGCATGATATTGAAGTTAAATCGTTTGTTTCACGTGGATTTGAAGCTAATTCGTGTATTTCGTACGAATCTGAAGCTAAATTGTCCATTTCGCAAGAATTCAAAGCTAAATCGTTTGTTTAAAATCGCTATTTCGCACGAAATTGAAGCCAAATCGTGTATATCGCTTGATATTGAAGTTAAATCGTTTGTTTCGCTTGAATTTAAAGCTAAATTGTTCATTTCGCAAGAATTTAAAGCTAAAGCGTTTGTTTAAAATCGCTATATCGCACGAATTTGAAGCCAAATGGTGTATATCGCATGATATTGAAGTTAAATCGTTTGTTTCACTTGGATTTGAAGCTAATTCGTGTATTTCGCACGAATCTGGAGCTAAATTGTTCATTTCGCAAGAATTCAAAGCTAAATCGTTTGTTTAAAATCGCTATTTCGCACGAAATTGAAGCCAAATCGTGTATATCGCTTGATATTGAAGTTAAATCGTTTGTTTCGCTTGAATTTAAAGCTAGATTGTTCATTTCGCAAGAATTTAAAGCTAAATCGTTTGTTTAAAATCGCTATTTCGCACGAATTTGAAGCCAAATCGTGTATATCGCATGTTATTGAAGTTAAATCGTTTGTTTGACGTGGATTTGAAGCTAATTCGTGTATTTCGCACGAATCTGAAGCTAAATTGTTCATCTCGGATGAATTTGAAGCAAAATCGTTTGTTTAAAATCGCTATTTCGCACGAATTTGAAGCCAAATCGTGTATATCGCATGATATTGAAGTTAAATCGTTTGTTTCGCGTGAATTGAAAGCTAATTCGTGTATTTCGCATGATTCTGAAGCTAAATTGTTCATTTTGCATGAATTTGAAGCTTATTCGTTTCTTGAATATCGCTATTTCGCTCGAAATTGAGTCGAATTCGTGTATTTCGTATGATATTGACGCTAAATCGTTCGTCTCTCGTGGATTTGAAGCTAATTCGTGTATTTCGTACGAATCTGAAGCTAAATTGTTCATTTCGCAAGAATTCAAAGCTAAATCGTTTGTTTAAAATCGCTATTTCGCACGAAATTGAAGCCAAATCGTGTATATCGCTTGATATTGAAGTTAAATCGTTTGTTTCGCTTGAATTTAAAGCTAAATTGTTCATTTCGCAAGAATTTAAAGCTAAAGCGTTTGTTTAAAATCGCTATTTCGCACGAATTTGAAGCCAAATCGTGTATATCGCATGATATTGAAGTTAAATCGTTTGTTTCGCGTGAACTTAAAGCTAATTCGAGTATTTCGCATGAATCTGAAGCTAAATTGTTCATTTCGCAAGAATTTAAAGCTAAATCATTTGCTTAAAATCGCTATTTCGCACGAATTTGAAGCCAAATCGTGTATATCGCATGATATTGAAGTTGAATCGTTTGTTTCGCGTGAATTTAAAGCTAATTCGTGTATTTCGCATGATTCTGAAGCTAAATTGTTCATTTTGCATGAATTTGAAGCTAATTCGTTTCTTGAATATCGCTATTTCGCTCGAAATTGAGTCGAATTCGTGTATTTCGTATGATATTGACGCTAAATCTTTTGTCTCTCGTGGATTTGAAGCTAATTCGTGTATTTCGTACTAATCTGAAGCTAAATTGTTCATTTCGCATGAATTTGAAGCAAAATCGTTTGTTTAAAATAGCTATTTCGCACGAATTTGAAGCCAAATCGTGTATATCGCATGATATTGAAGTTAAATCGTTTGTTTCACGTGGATTTGAAGCTAATTCGTGTATTTCGCACGAATCTGGAGCTAAATTGTTCATTTCGCAAGAATTTAAAGCTAAATCATTTGCTTAAAATCGCTATTTCGCACGAATTTGAAGCCAAATCGTGTATATCGCTTGATATTGAAGTTAAATCGTTTGTTTCGCTTGAATTTAAAGCTAGATTGTTCATTTCGCAAGAATTTGAAGCAAAATCGTTTGTTTAAAATAGCTATTTCGCACGAATTTGAAGCCAAATCGTGTATATCGCATGATATTGAAGTTGAATCGTTTGTTTCGTGTGAATTTAAAGCTAATTCGTGTATTTCGCATGATTCTGAAGCTAAATTGTTCATTTTGTATGAATTTGAAGCAAAATCGTTTGTTTAAAATAGCTATTTCGCACGAATTTTAAGCCAAATCGTTGTATATCGCATGATATTGAAGTTAAATCGTTTGTTTCACGTGGATTTGAAGCTAATTCGTGTATTTCGTACGAATCTGAAGCTAAATTGTCCATTTCGCAAGAATTCAAAGCTAAATCGTTTGTTTAAAATCGCTATTTCGCACGAAATTGAAGCCAAATCGTGTATATCGCTTGATATTGAAGTTAAATCGTTTGTTTCGCTTGAATTTAAAGCTAAATTGTTCATTTCGCAAGAATTTAAAGCTAAAGCGTTTGTTTAAAATCGCTATTTCGCACGAATTTGAAGCCAAATGGTGTATATCGCATGATATTGAAGTTAAATCGTTTGTTTCACTTGGATTTGAAGCTAATTCGTGTATTTCGCACGAATCTGGAGCTAAATTGTTCATTTCGCAAGAATTCAAAGCTAAATCGTTTGTTTAAAATCGCTATTTCGCACGAAATTGAAGCCAAATCGTGTATATCGCTTGATATTGAAGTTAAATCGTTTGTTTCGCTTGAATTTAAAGCTAGATTGTTCATTTCGCAAGAATTTAAAGCTAAATCGTTTGTTTAAAATCGCTATTTCGCACGAATTTGAAGCCAAATCGTGTATATCGCATGATATTGAAGTTAAATCGTTTGTTTGACGTGGATTTGAAGCTAATTCGTGTATTTCGCACGAATCTGAAGCTAAATTGTTCATCTCGGATGAATTTGAAGCAAAATCGTTTGTTTAAAATCGCTATTTCGCACGAATTTGAAGCCAAATCGTGTATATCGCATGATATTGAAGTTAAATCGTTTGTTTCGCGTGAATTGAAAGCTAATTCGTGTATTTCGCATGATTCTGAAGCTAAATTGTTCATTTTGCATGAATTTGAAGCTTATTCGTTTCTTGAATATCGCTATTTCGCTCGAAATTGAGTCGAATTCGTGTATTTCGTATGATATTGACGCTAAATCGTTCGTCTCTCGTGGATTTGAAGCTAATTCGTGTATTTCGTACGAATCTGAAGCTAAATTGTTCATTTCGCAAGAATTCAAAGCTAAATCGTTTGTTTAAAATCGCTATTTCGCACGAAATTGAAGCCAAATCGTGTATATCGCTTGATATTGAAGTTAAATCGTTTGTTTCGCTTGAATTTAAAGCTAAATTGTTCATTTCGCAAGAATTTAAAGCTAAAGCGTTTGTTTAAAATCGCTATTTCGCACGAATTTGAAGCCAAATCGTGTATATCGCATGATATTGAAGTTAAATCGTTTGTTTCGCGTGAACTTAAAGCTAATTCGAGTATTTCGCATGAATCTGAAGCTAAATTGTTCATTTCGCAAGAATTTAAAGCTAAATCATTTGCTTAAAATCGCTATTTCGCACGAATTTGAAGCCAAATCGTGTATATCGCATGATATTGAAGTTGAATCGTTTGTTTCGCGTGAATTTAAAGCTAATTCGTGTATTTCGCATGATTCTGAAGCTAAATTGTTCATTTTGCATGAATTTGAAGCTAATTCGTTTCTTGAATATCGCTATTTCGCTCGAAATTGAGTCGAATTCGTGTATTTCGTATGATATTGACGCTAAATCTTTTGTCTCTCGTGGATTTGAAGCTAATTCGTGTATTTCGTACTAATCTGAAGCTAAATTGTTCATTTCGCATGAATTTGAAGCAAAATCGTTTGTTTAAAATAGCTATTTCGCACGAATTTGAAGCCAAATCGTGTATATCGCATGATATTGAAGTTAAATCGTTTGTTTCACGTGGATTTGAAGCTAATTCGTGTATTTCGCACGAATCTGGAGCTAAATTGTTCATTTCGCAAGAATTTAAAGCTAAATCATTTGCTTAAAATCGCTATTTCGCACGAATTTGAAGCCAAATCGTGTATATCGCTTGATATTGAAGTTAAATCGTTTGTTTCGCTTGAATTTAAAGCTAGATTGTTCATTTCGCAAGAATTTGAAGCAAAATCGTTTGTTTAAAATAGCTATTTCGCACGAATTTGAAGCCAAATCGTGTATATCGCATGATATTGAAGTTGAATCGTTTGTTTCGTGTGAATTTAAAGCTAATTCGTGTATTTCGCATGATTCTGAAGCTAAATTGTTCATTTTGTATGAATTTGAAGCAAAATCGTTTGTTTAAAATAGCTATTTCGCACGAATTTTAAGCCAAATCGTGTATATCGCATGATATTGAAGTTAAATCGTTTGTTTCACGTGGATTTGAAGCTAATTCGTGTATTTCGTACGAATCTGAAGCTAAATTGTCCATTTCGCAAGAATTCAAAGCTAAATCGTTTGTTTAAAATCGCTATTTCGCACGAAATTGAAGCCAAATCGTGTATATCGCTTGATATTGAAGTTAAATCGTTTGTTTCGCTTGAATTTAAAGCTAAATTGTTCATTTCGCAAGAATTTAAAGCTAAAGCGTTTGTTTAAAATCGCTATTTCGCACGAATTTGAAGCCAAATGGTGTATATCGCATGATATTGAAGTTAAATCGTTTGTTTCACTTGGATTTGAAGCTAATTCGTGTATTTCGCACGAATCTGGAGCTAAATTGTTCATTTCGCAAGAATTCAAAGCTAAATCGTTTGTTTAAAATCGCTATTTCGCACGAAATTGAAGCCAAATCGTGTATATCGCTTGATATTGAAGTTAAATCGTTTGTTTCGCTTGAATTTAAAGCTAGATTGTTCATTTCGCAAGAATTTAAAGCTAAATCGTTTGTTTAAAATCGCTATTTCGCACGAATTTGAAGCCAAATCGTGTATATCGCATGATATTGAAGTAATCGTTTGTTTGACGTGGATTTGAAGCTAATTCGTGTATTTCGCACGAATCTGAAGCTAAATTGTTCATCTCGGATGAATTTGAAGCAAAATCGTTTGTTTAAAATCGCTATTTCGCACGAATTTGAAGCCAAATCGTGTATATCGCATGATATTGAAGTTAAATCGTTTGTTTCGCGTGAATTGAAAGCTAATTCGTGTATTTCGCATGATTCTGAAGCTAAATTGTTCATTTTGCATGAATTTGAAGCTTATTCGTTTCTTGAATATCGCTATTTCGCTCGAAATTGAGTCGAATTCGTGTATTTCGTATGATATTGACGCTAAATCGTTCGTCTCTCGTGGATTTGAAGCTAATTCGTGTATTTCGTACGAATCTGAAGCTAAATTGTTCATTTCGCAAGAATTCAAAGCTAAATCGTTTGTTTAAAATCGCTATTTCGCACGAAATTGAAGCCAAATCGTGTATATCGCTTGATATTGAAGTTAAATCGTTTGTTTCGCTTGAATTTAAAGCTAAATTGTTCATTTCGCAAGAATTTAAAGCTAAAGCGTTTGTTTTAAAATCGCTATTTCGCACGAATTTGAAGCCAAATCGTGTATATCGCATGATATTGAAGTTTAAATCGTTTGTTTCGCGTGAACTTAAAGCTAATTCGAGTATTTCGCATGAATCTGAAGCTAAATTGTTCATTTCGCAAGAATTTAAAGCTAAATCATTTGCTTAAAATCGCTATTTCGCACGAATTTGAAGCCAAATCGTGTATATCGCATGATATTGAAGTTGAATCGTTTGTTTCGCGTGAATTTAAAGCTAATTCGTGTATTTCGCATGATTCTGAAGCTAAATTGTTCATTTTGCATGAATTTGAAGCTAATTCGTTTCTTGAATATCGCTATTTCGCTCGAAATTGAGTCGAATTCGTGTATTTCGTATGATATTGACGCTAAATCTTTTGTCTCTCGTGGATTTGAAGCTAATTCGTGTATTTCGTACTAATCTGAAGATAAATTGTTCATTTCGCATGAATTTGAAGCAAAATCGTTTGTTTAAAATAGCTATTTCGCACGAATTTGAAGCCAAATCGTGTATATCGCATGATATTGAAGTTAAATCGTTTGTTTCACGTGGATTTGAAGCTAATTCGTGTATTTCGCACGAATCTGGAGCTAAATTGTTCATTTCGCAAGAATTTAAAGCTAAATCATTTGCTTAAAATCGCTATTTCGCACGAATTTGAAGCCAAATCGTGTATATCGCTTGATATTGAAGTTAAATCGTTTGTTTCGCTTGAATTTAAAGCTAGATTGTTCATTTCGCAAGAATTTGAAGCAAAATCGTTTGTTTAAAATAGCTATTTCGCACGAATTTGAAGCCAAATCGTGTATATCGCATGATATTGAAGTTGAATCGTTTGTTTCGTGTGAATTTAAAGCTAATTCGTGTATTTCGCATGATTCTGAAGCTAAATTGTTCATTTTGTATGAATTTGAAGCAAAATCGTTTGTTTAAAATAGCTATTTCGCACGAATTTTAAGCCAAATCGTGTATATCGCATGATATTGAAGTTAAATCGTTTGTTTCACGTGGATTTGAAGCTAATTCGTGTATTTCGTACGAATCTGAAGCTAAATTGTCCATTTCGCAAGAATTCAAAGCTAAATCGTTTGTTTAAAATCGCTATTTCGCACGAAATTGAAGCCAAATCGTGTATATCGCTTGATATTGAAGTTAAATCGTTTGTTTCGCTTGAATTTAAAGCTAAATTGTTCATTTCGCAAGAATTTAAAGCTAAAGCGTTTGTTTAAAATCGCTATTTCGCACGAATTTGAAGCCAAATGGTGTATATCGCATGATATTGAAGTTAAATCGTTTGTTTCACTTGGATTTGAAGCTAATTCGTGTATTTCGCACGAATCTGGAGCTAAATTGTTCATTTCGCAAGAATTCAAATCTAAATCGTTTGTTTAAAATCGCTATTTCGCACGAAATTGAAGCCAAATCGTGTATATCGCTTGATATTGAAGTTAAATCGTTTGTTTCGCTTGAATTTAAAGCTAGATTGTTCATTTCGCAAGAATTTAAAGCTAAATCGTTTGTTTAAAATCGCTATTTCGCACGAATTTGAAGCCAAATCGTGTATATCGCATGATATTGAAGTTAAATCGTTTGTTTGACGTGGATTTGAAGCTAATTCGTGTATTTCGCACGAATCTGAAGCTAAATTGTTCATCTCGGATGAATTTGAAGCAAAATCGTTTGTTTAAAATCGCTATTTCGCACGAATTTGAAGCCAAATCGTGTATATCGCATGATATTGAAGTTAAATCGTTTGTTTCGCGTGAATTGAAAGCTAATTCGTGTATTTCGCATGATTCTGAAGCTAAATTGTTCATTTTGCATGAATTTGAAGCTTATTCGTTTCTTGAATATCGCTATTTCGCTCGAAATTGAGTCGAATTCGTGTATTTCGTATGATATTGACGCTAAATCGTTCGTCTCTCGTGGATTTGAAGCTAATTCGTGTATTTCGTACGAATCTGAAGCTAAATTGTTCATTTCGCAAGAATTCAAAGCTAAATCGTTTGTTTAAAATCGCTATTTCGCACGAAATTGAAGCCAAATCGTGTATATCGCTTGATATTGAAGTTAAATCGTTTGTTTCGCTTGAATTTAAAGCTAAATTGTTCATTTCGCAAGAATTTAAAGCTAAAGCGTTTGTTTAAAATCGCTATTTCGCACGAATTTGAAGCCAAATCGTGTATATCGCATGATATTGAAGTTAAATCGTTTGTTTCGCGTGAACTTAAAGCTAATTCGAGTATTTCGCATGAATCTGAAGCTAAATTGTTCATTTCGCAAGAATTTAAAGCTAAATCATTTGCTTAAAATCGCTATTTCGCACGAATTTGAAGCCAAATCGTGTATATCGCTTGATATTGAAGTTAAATCGTTTGTTTCGCTTGAATTTAAAGCTAGATTGTTCATTTCGCAAGAATTTGAAGCAAAATCGTTTGTTTAAAATAGCTATTTCGCACGAATTTGAAGCCAAATCGTGTATATCGCATGATATTGAAGTTGAATCGTTTGTTTCGTGTGAATTTAAAGCTAATTCGTGTATTTCGCATGATTCTGAAGCTAAATTGTTCATTTCGCATGAATTTGAAGCAAAATCGTTTGTTTAAAATAGCTATTTCGCATGAATTTTAAGCCAAATCGTGTATATCGCATGATATTGAAGTTAAATCGTTTGTTTCACGTGGATTTGAAGCTAATTCGTGTATTTCGTACGAATCTGAAGCTAAATTGTTCATTTCGCAAGAATTCAAAGCTAAATCGTTTGTTTAAAATCGCTATTTCGCACGAAATTGAAGCCAAATCGTGTATATCGCTTGATATTGAAGTTAAATCGTTTGTTTCGCTTGAATTTAAAGCGAAATTGTTCATTTCGCAAGAATTTAAAGCTAAAGCGTTTGTTTAAAATCGCTATTTCGCACGAATTTGAAGCCAAATGGTGTATATCGCATGATATTGAAGTTAAATCGTTTGTTTCACGTGGATTTGAAGCTAATTCGTGTATTTCGCACGAATCTGGAGCTAAATTGTTCATTTCGCAAGAATTCAAAGCTAAATCGTTTGTTTAAAATCGCTATTTCGCACGAAATTGAAGCCAAATCGTGTATATCGCTTGATATTGAAGTTAAATCGTTTGTTTCGCTTGAATTTAAAGCTAGATTGTTCATTTCGCAAGAATTTAAAGCTAAATCGTTTGTTTAAAATCGCTATTTCGCACGAATTTGAAGCCAAATCGTGTATATCGCATGATATTGAAGTTAAATCGTTTGTTTCACGTGGATTTGAATCTAATTCGTGTATTTCGCACGAATCTGAAGCTAAATTGTTCATCTCGGATGAATTTGAAGCAAAATCGTTTGTTTAAAATCGCTATTTCGCACGAATTTGAAGCCAAATCGTGTATATCGCATGATATTGAAGTTAAATCGTTTGTTTCGCGTGAATTGAAAGCTAATTCGTGTATTTCGCATGATTCTGAAGCTAAATTGTTCATTTTGCATGAATTTGAATCTTATTCGTTTCTTGAATATCGCTATTTCGCTCGA
Organism: Megalopta genalis; assembly: GCF_051020955.1. NCBI lineage: Eukaryota > Metazoa > Arthropoda > Insecta > Hymenoptera > Halictidae > Megalopta > Megalopta genalis. The sequence goes on along the minus strand of NW_027477743.1, from coordinate 20,696 downwards.
AATTGAGTCGAATTCGTGTATTTCGTATGATATTAACGCTAAATCGTTCGTCTCTCGTGGATTTGAAGCTAATTCGTGTATTTCGTACGAATCTGAAGCTAAATTGTTCATTTCGCAAGAATTCAAAGCTAAATCGTTTGTTTAAAATCGCTATTTCGCACGAAATTGAAGCCAAATCGTGTATATCGCTTGATATTGAAGTTAAATCGTTTGTTTCGCTTGAATTTAAAGCTAAATTGTTCATTTTTCGCAAGAATTTAAAGCTAAAGCGTTTGTTTAAAATCGCTATTTCGCACGAATTTGAAGCCAAATCGTGTATATCGCATGATATTGAAGTTAAATCGTTTGTTTCGCGTGAACTTAAAGCTAATTCGAGTATTTCGCATGAATCTGAAGCTAAATTGTTCATTTCGCAAGAATTTAAAGCTAAATCATTTGCTTAAAATCGCTATTTCGCACGAATTTGAAGCCAAATCGTGTATATCGCATGATATTGAAGTTGAATCGTTTGTTTCGCGTGAATTTAAAGCTAATTCGTGTATTTCGCATGATTCTGAAGCTAAATTGTTCATTTTGCATGAATTTGAAGCTAATTCGTTTCTTGAATATCGCTATTTCGCTCGAAATTGAGTCGAATTCGTGTATTTCGTATGATATTGACGCTAAATCTTTTGTCTCTCGTGGATTTGAAGCTAATTCGTGTATTTCGTACTAATCTGAAGCTAAATTGTTCATTTCGCATGAATTTGAAGCAAAATCGTTTGTTTAAAATAGCTATTTCGCACGAATTTGAAGCCAAATCGTGTATATCGCATGATATTGAAGTTAAATCGTTTGTTTCACGTGGATTTGAAGCTAATTCGTGTATCTCGCACGAATCTGGAGCTAAATTGTTCATTTCGCCAGAATTCAAAGCTAAATCGTTTGTTTAAAATCGCTATTTCGCACGAAATTGAAGCCAAATCGTGTATATCGCTTGATATTGAAGTTAAATCGTTTGTTTCGCTTGAATTTAAAGCTAGATTGTTCATTTCGCAAGAATTTAAAGCTAAATCGTTTGTTTAAAATCGCTATTTCGCACGAATTTGAAGCCAAATCGTGTATATCGCATGATATTGAAGTTAAATCGTTTGTTTCACGTGGATTTGAAGCTAATTCGTGTATTTCGCACGAATCTGAAGCTAAATTGTTCATCTCGGATGAATTTGAAGCAAAATCGTTTGTTTAAAATCGCTATTTCGCACGAATTTGAAGCCAAATCGTGTATATCGCATGATATTGAAGTTAAATCGTTTGTTTCGCGTGAATTGAAAGCTAATTCGTGTATTTCGCATGATTCTGAAGCTAAATTGTTCATTTTGCATGAATTTGAAGCTTATTCGTTTCTTGAATATCGCTATTTCGCTCGAAATTGAGTCGAATTCGTGTATTTCGTATGATATTGACGCTGAATCGTTCGTCTCTCGTGGATTTGAAGCTAATTCGTGTATTTCGTACGAATCTGAAGCTAAATTGTTCATTTCGCAAGAATTCAAAGCTAAATCGTTTGTTTAAAATCGCTATTTCGCACGAAATTGAAGCCAAATCGTGTATATCGCTTGATATTGAAGTTAAATCGTTTGTTTCGCTTGAATTTAAAGCTAAATTGTTCATTTCGCAAGAATTTAAAGCTAAAGCGTTTGTTTAAAATCGCTATTTCGCACGAATTTGAAGCCAAATCGTGTATATCGCATGATATTGAAGTTAAAAAATCGTTTGTTTCGCGTGAACTTAAGCTAATTCGAGTATTTCGCATGAATCTGAAGCTAAATTGTTCATTTCGCAAGAATTTAAAGCTAAATCATTTGCTTAAAATCGCTATTTCGCACGAATTTGAAGCCAAATCGTGTATATCGCATGATATTGAAGTTGAATCGTTTGTTTCGCGTGAATTTAAAGCTAAGTCGTGTATTTCGCATGATTCTGAAGCTAAATTGTTCATTTTGCATGAATTTGAAGCTAATTCGTTTCTTGAATATCGCTATTTCGCTCGAAATTGAGTCGAATTCGTGTATTTCGTATGATATTGACGCTAAATCGTTTGTCTCTCGTGGATTTGAAGCTAATTCGTGTATTTCGTACTAATCTGAAGCTAAATTGTTCATTTCGCAAGAATGCAAAGCTAAATCGTTTGTTTAAAATCGCTATTTCATACGAAATTGCAGCCAAATCGTGCATATCGCTTGATATTGAAGTTAAATCGTTTGTTTCGCGTGAATTTAAAGCTAAATTGTTCATTCCGCAAGAATTTAAAGCATATTGTTTGTTTAAAATCGCTATTTCGTACGAATTTGAAGCCAAATCTTGTATATCGCATGATATTGAAGTTAAATCGTTTGTTTCGCGTGAATTGAAAGCTAATTCGTGTATTCGCATGATTCTGAAGCTAAATTGTTCATTTTGCATGAATTTGAAGCTTATTCGTTTCTTGAATATCGCTATTTCGCTCGAAATTGAGTCGAATTCGTGTATTTCGTATGATATTGACGCTAAATCGTTCGTCTCTCGTGGATTTGAAGCTAATTCGTGTATTTCGTACGAATCTGAAGGTAAATTGTTCATCTCGGATGAATTTGAAGCGAAATCGTTTGTTTAAAATAGCTATTTCGCACGAATTTGAAGCCAAATCGTGTATATCGCATGATATTGAAGTTGAATCGTTTGTTTCGCGTGAATTTAAAGCTAATTCGTGTATTTCGCATGATTCTGAAGCTAAATTGTTCATTTTGCATGAATTTGAAGCTTATTCGTTTCTTGAATATCGCTATTTCGATCGAATTGAGTCGAATTCGTATATTTCGTATGATATTGACGCTAAATCGTTTGTCTCTCGTGGATTTCAAGCTAATTCGTGTATTTCGTACGAATCTGAAGCTAAATTGTTCATTTCGCATGAATTTGAAGCAAAATCGTTTGTTTAAATAGCTATTTCGCACGAATTTTAAGCCAAATCGTGTATATCGCATGATATTGAAGTTAAATCGTTTGTTTCACGTGGATTTGAAGCTAATTCGTGTATTTCGCACGGAATCTGAAGCTAAATTGTTCATCTCGGATGAATTTGAAGCAAAATCGTTTGTTTAAAATCGCTATTTCGCACGAATTTGAAGCAAAATCGTGTATATCGCATGATATGAAGTTAAATCGTTTGTTTCACGTGGATTTGAAGCTAATTCGTGTATTTCGCACGAATCTGAAGCTAAATTGTTCATTTCGCAAGAATTCAAAGCTAAATCGTTTGTTAAAATCGCTATTTCGCACGAATTGAAGCCAAATCGTGTATATCGCTTGATATTGAAGTTAAGTCGTTTGTTTCGATTCAATTTAAAGCTAAATTGTTCATTTCGCAAGAATTTAAAGCTAAATCGTTTGTTTAAAATCGCTATTTCGCACGAATTTGAAGCCAAATCGTGTATATCGCATGATATTGAAGTTAAATCGTTTGTTTCACGTGGATTTGAAGCTAATTCGTGTATTTCGCACGAATCTGAAGCTAAATTGTTCATCTCGGATGAATTTGAAGCAAAATCGTTTGTTTAAAATCGCTATTTCGCACGAATTTGAAGCCAAATCGTGTATATCGCATGATATTGAAGTTAAATCGTTTGTTTCGCGTGAATTGAAAGCTAATTCGTGTAATTTCGCATGATTCTGAAGCTAAATTGTTCATTTTGCATGAATTTGAAGCTTATTCGTTTCTTGAATATCGCTATTTCGCTCGAAATTGAGTCGAATTCGTGTATTTCGTATGATATTGACGCTAAATCGTTCGTCTCTCGTGGATTTGAATCTAATTCGTGTATTTCGTACGAATCTGAAGCTAAATTGTTCATTTCGCAAGAATTCAAAGCTAAATCGTTTGTTTAAAATCGCTATTTCGCACGAAATTGAAGCCAAATCGTGTATATCGCTTGATATTGAAGTTAAGTCGTTTGTTCGATTCAATTTAAAGCTAAATTGTTCATTTCGCAAGAATTTAAAGCTAAATCGTTTGTTTAAAATCGCTATTTCGCACGAATTTGAAGCCAAATCGTGTATATCGCATGATATTGAAGTTAAATCGTTTTGTTTCACGTGGATTTGAAGCTAATTCGTGTATTCGCACGAATCTGAAGCTAAATTGTTCATCTCGGATGAATTTGAAGCTTATTCGTTTCTTGAATATCGCTATTTCGCTCGAAATTGAGTCGAATTCGTGTATTTCGTATGATATTGACGCTAAATCGTTCGTCTCTCGTGGATTTGAATCTAATTCGTGTATTTCGTACGAATCTGAAGCTAAATTGTTCATTTCGCAAGAATTCAAAGCTAAATCGTTTGTTTAAAATCGCTATTTCGCACGAATTTGAAGCCAAATCGTGTATATCGCATGATATTGAAGTTAAATCGTTTGTCTCGCGTGAATTGAAAGCTAATTCGTGTATTTCGCATGATTCTGAAGCTAAATTGTTCATTTTGCATGAATTTGAAGCTTATTCGTTTCTTGAATATCGCTATTTCGCTCGAAATTGAGTCGAATTCGTGTATTTCGTATGATATTGACGCTAAATCGTTCGTCTCTCGTGGATTTGAATCTAATTCGTGTATTTCGTACGAATCTGAAGCTAAATTGTTCATTTCGCAAGAATTCAAAGCTAAATCGTTTGTTTAAAATCGCTATTTCGCACGAAATTGAAGCCAAATCGTGTATATCGCTTGATATTGAAGTTAAATCGTTTGTTTCGCTTGAATTTAAAGCTAAATTGTTCATTTCGCAAGAATTTAAAGCTAAAGCGTTTGTTTAAAATCGCTATTTCACACGAATTTGAAGCCAAATCGTGTATATCGCATGATATTGAAGTTAAATCGTTTGTTTCGCGTGAATTTAAAGCTAATTCGTGTATTTCGCATGATTCTGAAGCTAAATTGTTCATTTTGCATGAATTTGAAGCTTATTTGTTTCTTGAATATCGCTATTTCGCTCGAAATTGAGTCGAATTCGTGTATTACGTATGATATTGACGCTAAATCGTTCGTCCTCTCGTGGATTTGAAGCTAATTCGTGTATTTCGTACGAATCTGAAGGTAAATTGTTCATCTCGGATGAATTTGAAGCGAAATCGTTTGTTTAAAATAGCTATTTCGCACGAATTGAAGCCAAATCGTGTATATCGCATGATATTGAAGTTGAATCGTTTGTTTCGCGTGAATTTAAAGCTAATTCGTGTATTTCGCATGATTCTGAAGCTAAATTGTTCATTTTGCATGAATTTGAAGCTTATTCGTTTCTTGAATATCGCTATTTCGATCGAAATTGAGTCGAATTCGTATATTTCGTATGATATTGACGCTAAATCGTTTGTCTCTCGTGGATTTCAAGCTAATTCGTGTATTTCGTACGAATCTGAAGCTAAATTGTTCATTTCGCATGAATTTGAAGCAAAATCGTTTGTTTAAAATAGCTATTTCGCACGAATTTTAAGCCAAATCGTGTATATCGCATGATATTGAAGTTAAATCGTTTGTTTCACGTGGATTTGAAGCTAATTCGTGTATTTCGCACGAATCTGAAGCTAAATTGTTCATCTCGGATGAATTTGAAGCAAAATCGTTTGTTTAAAATCGCTATTTCGCACGAATTTGAAGCAAATCGTGTATATCGCATGATATTGAAGTTAAATCGTTTGTTTCACGTGGATTTGAAGCTAATTCGTGTATTTCGCACGAATCTGAAGCTAAATTGTTCATTTCGCAAGAATTCAAAGCTAAATCGTTTGTTTAAAATCGCTATTTCGCACGAAATTGAAGCCAAATCGTGTATATCGCTTGATATTGAAGTTAAGTCGTTTGTTTCGATTCAATTTAAAGCTAAATTGTTCATTTCGCAAGAATTTAAAGCTAAATCGTTTGTTAAAATCGCTATTTCGCACGAATTTGAAGCAAATCGTGTATATCGCATGATATTGAAGTTAAATCGTTTGTTTCACGTGGATTTGAAGCTAATTCGTGTATTTCGCACGAATCTGAAGCTAAATTGTTCATCTCGGATGAATTTGAAGCAAAATCGTTTGTTTAAAATCGCTATTCGCACGAATTTGAAGCCAAATCGTGTATATCGCATGATATTGAAGTTAAATCGTTTGTTTCGCGTGAATTGAAAGCTAATTCGTGTATTTCGCATGATTCTGAAGCTAAATTGTTCATTTTGCATGAATTTGAAGCTTATTCGTTTCTTGAATATCGCTATTTCGCTCGAAATTGAGTCGAATTCGTGTATTTCGTATGATATTGACGCTAAATCGTTCGTCTCTCGTGGATTTGAATCTAATTCGTGTATTTCGTACGAATCTGAAGCTAAATTGTTCATTTCGCAAGAATTCAAAGCTAAATCGTTTGTTTAAAATCGCTATTTCGCACGAAATTGAAGCCAAATCGTGTATATCGCTTGATATTGAAGTTAAGTCGTTTGTTTCGATTCAATTTAAAGCTAAATTGTTCATTTCGCAGAATTTAAAGCTAAATCGTTTGTTTAAAATCGCTATTTCGCACGAATTTGAAGCCAAATCGTGTATATCGCATGATATTGAAGTTAAATCGTTTGTTTCACGTGGATTTGAAGCTAATTCGTGTATTTCGCACGAATCTGAAGCTAAATTGTTCATCTCGGATGAATTTGAAGCAAAATCGTTTGTTTAAAATCGCTATTTCGCACGAATTTGAAGCCAAATCGTGAATATCGCATGATATTGAAGTTAAATCGTTTGTTTCGCGTGAATTGAAAGCTAATTCGTGTATTTCGCATGATTCTGAAGCTAAATTGTTCATTTTGCATGAATTTGAAGCTTATTCGTTTCTTGAATATCGCTATTTCGCTCGAAATTGAGTCGAATTCGTGTATTTCGTATGATATTGACGCTAAATCGTTCGTCTCTCGTGGATTTGAATCTAATTCGTGTATTTCGTACGAATCTGAAGCTAAATTGTTCATTTCGCAAGAATTCAAAGCTAAATCGTTTGTTTAAAATCGCTATTTCGCACGAAATTGAAGCCAAATCGTGTATATCGCTTGATATTGAAGTTAAATCGTTTGTTTCGCTTGAATTTAAAGCTAAATTGTTCATTTCGCAAGAATTTAAAGCTAAATCATTGCTTAAAATCGCTATTTCGCACGAATTTGAAGCCAAATCGTGTATATCGCATGATATTGAAGTTGAATCGTTTGTTTCGCGTGAATTTAAAGCTAATTCGTGTATTTCGCATGATTCTGAAGCTAAATTGTTCATTTTGCATGAATTTGAAGCTAATTCGTTTCTTGAATATCGCTATTTCGCTCGAAGTTGAGTCGAATTCGTGTATTTCGTATGATATTGACGCTAAATCGTTTGTCTCTCGTGATTTGAAGCTAATTCGTGTATTTCGTACTAATCTGAAGCTAAATTGTTCATTTCGCATGAATTTGAAGCAAAATAGTTTGTTTAAAATAGCTATTTCGCACGAATTTGAAGCCAAATCGTGTATATCGCATGATATTGAAGTTGAATCGTTTGTTTCGCGTGAATTTAAAGCTAATTCGTGTATTTCGCATGATTCTGAAGCTAAATTGTACATTTTGCATGAATTTGAAGCTTATTAGTTTGTTTAAAATAGCTATTTCGCACGAATTTGAAGCCAAATCGTGTATATCGCATGATATTGAAGTTAAATCGCTTTTTTCGCGTGAATTTAAAGCTAATTCGTGTATTTTTGTACGAATCTGAAGCTAAATTGTTCATTTCGCAAGAATTCAAAGCTAAATCGTTTGTTTAAAATCGCTATTTCATACGAAATTGCAGCCAAATCGTGTATATCGCTTGATATTGAAGTAAAATCGTTTGTTTCGTGTGAATTTAAAGCTAAATTGTTCATTTCGCAAGAATTTAAAGCCATATCGTTTGTTTAAAATCGCTATTTCGTACGAATTTGAAGCCAAATCGTGTATATCGCATGATATTGAAGTTAAATCGTTTGTTTCGCGTGAATTTAAAGCTAATTCGTGTATTTCGCATGATTCTGAAGCTAAATTGTTCATTTTGCATGAATTTGAAGCTTATTTGTTTCTTGAATACCGCTATTTCGCTCGAAATTGAGTCGAATTCGTGTATTACGTATGATATTGACGCTAAATCGTTCGTCTCTCGTGGATTTGAAGCTAATTCGTGTATTTCGTACGAATCTGAAGGTAAATTGTTCATCTCGGATGAATTTGAAGCGAAATCGTTTGTTTAAAATAGCTATTTCGCACGAATTTGGAGCCAAATCGTGTATATCGCATGATATTGAAGTTAAATCGCTTTTTTTGCGTGAATTTAAAGCCATTTCGTGTATTTCGCATGATTCTGAAGCTAAATTGTTCATTTTGCATGAATTTGGTGCTTATTCCTTTCTTGAATATCGCTATATCGCTCGAAATTGAGTCGAATTCGTGTATTTCATATGATATTGACGCTAAATCGTTTGTCTCTCGTGGATTTGAAGCTAATTCGTGTATTTCGCATGAATCTGAAGCTAAATTGTTCATTTCGCTAGAATTCAAAGCTAAATCATTTGCTTAAAATCGCTATTTCGCACGAATTTGAAGCCAAATCGTGTATATCGCATGATATTGAAGTTAAATCGCTTTTTTCGCGTGAATTTAAAGCTAATTCGTGTATTTGTACGAATCTGAAGCTAAATTGTTCATTTTGCATGATTTGAAGCTTATTTGTTTCTTGAATATCGCTATTTCGCTCGAAATTGAGTCGAATTCGTGTATTACGTATGATATTGACGCTAAATCGTTCGTCTCTCGTGATTTGAAGCTAATTCGTGTATTTCGTACGAATCTGAAGGTAAATTGTTCATCTCGGATGAATTTGAAGCGAAATCGTTTGTTTAAAATAGCTATTTCGCACGAATTTGAAGCCAAATCGTGTATATCGCATGATATTGAAGTTGAATCGTTTGTTTCGCGTGAATTTAAAGCTAATTCGTGTATTTCGCATGATTCTGAAGCTAAATTGTTCATTTTGCATGAATTTGAAGCTTATTCGTTTCTTGAATATCGCTATTTCGATCGAAATTGAGTCGAATTCGTGTATTTCGTATGATATTGACGCTAAATCGTTTGTCTCTCGTGGATTTGAAGCTAATTCGTGTATTTCGTACGATCTGAAGCTAAATTGTTCATTTCGCATGAATTTGAAGCAAAATCGTTTGTTTAAAATAGCTATTTCGCACGAATTTTAAGCCAAATCGTGTATATCGCATGATATTGAAGTTAAATCGTTTGTTTCACGTGGATTTGAAGCTAATTCGTGTATTTCGCACGAATCTGAAGCTAAATTGTTCATTTCGCAAGAATTCAAAGCTAAATCGTTTGTTTAAAATCGCTATTTCGCACGAAATTGAAGCCAAATCGTGTATATCGCTTGATATTGAAGTTAAATCGTTTGTTTCGATTGAATTTAAAGCTAAATTGTTCATTTCGCAAGAATTTAAAGCTAAATCGTTTGTTTAAAATCGCTATTTCGCACGAATTTGAAGCCAAATCGTGTATTTCGCATGATATTGAAGTTAAATCGTTTGTTTCACGTGGATTTGAAGCTAATTCGTGTACTTCGCACGAATCTGAAGCTAAATTGTTCATCTCGGATGAATTTGAAGCAAAATCGTTTGTTTAAAATCGCTATTTCGCACGAATTTGAAGCCAAATCGTGTATATCGCATGATATTGAAGTTAAATCGTTTGTTTCGCGTGAATTGAAAGCTAATTCGTGTATTTCGCATGATTCTGAAGCTAAATTGTTCATTTTGCATGAATTTGAAGCTTATTCGTTTCTTGAATATCGCTATTTCGCTCGAAATTGAGTCGAATTCATGTATTTCGTATGATATTGACGCTAAATCGTTCGTCTCTCGTGGATTTGAAGCTAATTCGTGTATTTCGTACGAATCTGAAGCTAATTGTTCATTTCGCAAGAATTCAAAGCTAAATCGTTTGTTTAAAATCCGCTATTTCGCACGAAATTGAAGCCAGATCGTGTATATCGCTTGATATTGAAGTTAAATCGTTTGTTTCGCTTGAATTTAAAGCTAAATTGTTCATTTCGCAAGAATTTAAAGCTAAAGCGTTTGTTTAAAATCGCTATTTCGCACGAATTTGAAGCCAAATCGTGTATATCGCATGATATGAAGTTAAATCGTTTGTTCGCGTGAACTTAAAGGTAATTCGAGTATTTCGCATGAATCTGAAGCTAAATTGTTCATTTCGCAAGAATTTAAAGCTAAATCATTTGCTTAAATCGCTATTTCGCACGAATTGAAGCCAAATCGTGTATATCGCATGATATTGAAGTTGAATCGTTTGTTTCGCGTGAATTTAAAGCTAATTCGTGTATTTCGCATGATTCTGAAGCTAAATTGTTCATTTTGCATGAATTGAAGCTAATTCGTTTCTTGAATATCGCTATTTCGCTCGAAATTGAGTCGAATTCGTGTATTTCGTATGATATTGACGCTAAATCGTTTGTCTCTCGTGGATTTGAAGCTAATTCGTGTATTTCGTACTAACCTGAAGCTAAATTGTTCATTTTCGCATGAATTTGAAGCAAAATCGTTTGTTTAAAATAGCTATTTCGCACGAATTTGAAGCCAATCGTGTATATCGCATGATATTGAAGTTAAATCGTTTGTTTCACGTGGATTTGAAGCTAATTCGTGTATTTCGCACGAATCTGAAGCTAAATTGTTCATCTCGGATGAATTTGAAGCAAAATCGTTTGTTTAAAATCGCTATTTCGCACGAATTTGAAGCCAAATTGTGTATATCGCATGATATTGAAGTTAAATCGTTTGTTTCGCGTGAATATAAAGCTAATTCGTGTATTTCGCATGATTCTGAAGCTAAATTGTTCATTTTGCATGAATTTGAAGCTTATTCGTTTCTTGAATATCGCTATTTCGCTTGAAATTGAGTCGAATTCGTGTATTTCGTATGATATTGACGCTAAATCGTTTGTCTCGCGTGGATTTGAAGCTAATTCGTGTATTTTGTACGAATCTGAAGCTAAATTGTTTCATTTCGCAAGAATTCAAAGCTAAATCGTTGTTTAAAATCGCTATTCGCACTAAATGAAGCCAAATCGTGTATATCGCTTGATATTGAAGTTAAATCGTTTGTTTCGCGTGAATTTAAAGCTAAATTGTACATTTCGCAAGAATTTAAAGCTAAATCGTTTGTTTAAAATCGCTATTTCGCACGAATTTGAAGCCAAATCGTGTATATCGCATGATATTGAAGTTAAAATCGTTTGTTTCGCGTGAACTTAAAGCTATTCGAGTATTTCGCATGAATCTGAAGCTAAATTGTTCATTTCGCAAGAATTTAAAGCTAAATCATTTGCTTAAAATCGCTATTTTCGCACGAATTTGAAGCCAATCGTGTATATCGCATGATATTGAAGTTGAATCGTTTGTTTCGCGTGAATTTAAAGCTAATTCGTGTATTTCGCATGATTCTGAAGCTAAATTGTTCATTTTGCATGAATTTGAAGATAATTCGTTTCTTGAATATCGCTATTTCGCTCGAAATTGAGTCGAATTCGTGTATTCGTATGATATTGACGCTAAATCGTTTGTCTCTCGTGGATTTGAAGCTAATTCGTGTATTTCGTACTAACCTGAAGCTAAATTGTTCATTTCGCATGAATTTGAAGCAAATCGTTTGTTTAAAATAGCTATTTCGCACGAATTTGAAGCCAATCGTGTATATCGCATGATATTGAAGTTGAATCGTTTGTTTCGCGTGAATTTAAAGCTAATTCGTGTATTTCGCATGATTCTGAAGCTAAATTGTTCATTTTGCATGAATTTGAAGCTTATTAGTTTATTTAAAATAGCTATTTCGCACGAATTTGAAGCCAAATCGTGTATATCGCATGATATTGAAGTTAATCGCTTTTTTCGCGTGAATTTAAAGCTAATTCGTGTATTTTGTACGAATCTGAAGCTAAATTGTTCATTTCGCAAGAATTCAAAGCTAAAATCGTTTGTTTAAAATCGCTATTTCATACGAAATTGCAGCCAAATCGTGTATATCGCTTGATATTGAAGTTAAATCGTTTGTTTCGCGTGAATTTAAAGCTAAATTGTCATTTCGCAAGAATTTAAAGCCATATCGTTTGTTTAAAATCGCTATTTCGTACGAATTGAAGCCAAATCGTGTATATCGCATGATATTGAAGTTAAAACGTTTGTTTCGCGTGAATTTAAGCTAATTCGTGTATTTCGCATGATTCTGAAGCTAAATTGTTCATTTTGCATGAATTTGAAACTTATTTGTTTCTTGAATATCGCTATTTCGCTCGAAATTGAGTCGAATTCGTGTATTTCATATGATATTGACGCTAAATCGTTTGTCTCTCGTGGATTTGAAGCTAATTCGTGTATTTCGCATGAATCTGAAGCTAAATTGTTCATTTCGCTAGAATTCAAAGCTAATCGTTTGTTTAAAATCGCTATTTCGCACGAAATTGAAGCTAAATCGTGTATGTCGCATGATATTGAAGTTAATCGTTTGTCTCGCGTGAACTTAAAGCTAATTCGAATATTTCGCATGAATCTGAATCTAAATTGTTCATTTCGCAAGAATTTAAAGCTAAATCATTTGCTTAAAATCGCTATTTCGCACGAATTTGAAGCCAAATCGTGTATATCGCATGATATTGAAGTTAAATTGTTTGTTTCGCGTGGATTTGAAGCTAATTCGTGTATTTCGTACGAGTCTGAAGGTAAATTGTTCATTTCGCATGAATTTGAAGCAAAATCGTTTGTTTAAAATAGCTATTTCGCACGAATTTGAAGCCAAATCGTGTATATCGCATGATATTGAAGTTAAATCGTTTGTTTCACGTGGATTTGAAGCTAATTCGTGTATTTCGCACGAATCTGAAGCTAAATTGTTCATCTCGGATGAATTTGAAGCAAAATCGTTTGTTTAAATCGCTATTTCGCACGAATTTGAAGCCAAATTGTGTATATCGCATGATATTGAAGTTAAATCGTTTGTTCGCGTGAATATAAAGCTAATTCGTGTATTTCGCATGATTCTGAAGCTAAATTGTTCATTTTGCATGAATTTGAAGCTTATTCGTTTCTTGAATATCGCTATTTCCGCTCGAAATTGAGTCGAATTCATGTATTTCGTATGATATTGACGCTAAATCGTTCGTCTCTCGTGGATTTGAAGCTAATTCGTGTATTTCGTACGAATCTGAAGGTAAATTGTTCATCTCGGATGAATTTGAAGCGAAATCGTTTGTTTAAAATAGCTATTTCGCACGAAATGAAGCCAAATCGTGTATATCGCTTGATATTGAAGTTAAATCGTTTGGTTTCGCTTGAATTTAAAGCTAAATTGTTCATTTCGCAAGAATTTAAAGCTAAAGCGTTTGTTTAAAATAGCTATTTCGCACGAATTTGAAGCAAATCGTGTATATCGCATGATATTGAAGTTAAATCGTTTGTTTCGCGTGAACTTAAAGCTAATTCGAGTATTTCGCATGAATCTGAAGCTAAATTGTTCATTTCGCAAGAATTTAAAGCTTAATCATTTGCTTAAAATCGCTATTTCGCACGAATTGAAGCCAAATCGTGTATATCGCATGATATTGAAGTTGAATCGTTTGTTTCGCGTGAATTTAAAGCTAATTCGTGTATTTCGCATGATTCTGAAGCTAAATTGTTCATTTTGCATGAATTTGAAGCTAATTCGTTTCTTGAATATCGCTATTTCGCTCGAAATTGAGTCGAATTCGTGTATTTCGTATGATATTGACGCTAATCGTTTGTCTCTCGTGGATTTGAAGCTAATTCGTGTATTTCGTACTAACCTGAAGCTAAATTGTTCATTTTGCATGAATTTGAAGCAAAATCGTTTGTTTAAAATAGCTATTTCGCACGAATTTGAAGCCAAATCGTGTATATCGCATGATATTGAAGTTGAATCGTTTGTTTCGCGTGAATTTAAAGCTAATTCGTGTATTTCGCATGATTCTGAAGCTAAATTGTTCATTTTGCATGAATTTGAAGCTTATTAGTTTATTTAAAATAGCTATTTCGCACGAATTTGAAGCCAAATCGTGTATATCGCATGATATTGAAGTTAATCGCTTTTTTCGCGTGAATTTAAAGCTAATTCGTGTATTTTGTACGAATCTGAAGCTAAATTGTTCATTTCGCAAGAATTCAAAGCTAAATCGTTTGTTTAAAATCGCTTATTTCATACTAAGTTGCAGCCAAATCGTGTATATCGCTTGATATTGAAGTTAAATCGTTTGTTTCGCGTGAATTTAAAGCTAAATTGTTCATTTCGCAAGAATTTAAAGCCATATCGTTTGTTTAAAATCGCTATTTCGTACGAATTTGAAGCCAAATCGTGTATATCGCATGATATTGAAGTTAAATCGTTTGTTTCGCGTGAATTTAAAGCTAATTCGTGTATTTCGCATGATTCTGAAGCTAAATTGTTCATTTTGCATGAATTTGAAGCTTATTCGTTTCTTGAATATCGCTATTTCGCTCGAAATTGAGTCGAATTCGTGTATTTCGTATGATATTGACGCTAAATCGTTTGTCTCGCGTGGATTTGAAGCTAATTCGTGTATTTTGTACGAATCTGAAGCTAAATTGTTCATTTCGCAAGAATTCAAAGCTAAATCGTTTGTTTAAAATCGCTATTTCGCACTAAATTGAAGCCAAATCGTGTATATCGCGTGATATTGAAGTTAAATCGTTTGTTTCGCGTGAATTTAAAGCTAAATTGTACATTTCGCAAGAATTTAAAGCTAAATCGTTTGTTTAAAATCGCTATTTCGCACGAATTTGAAGCCAAATCGTGTATATCGCAGATATTGAAGTTAAATCGTTTGTTTCGCGTGAACTTAAAGCTAATTCGAGTATTTCGCATGAATCTGAGCTAAATTGTTCATTTCGCAAGAATTTAAAGCTAAATCATTTGCTTAAAATCGCTATTTCGCACGAATTTGAAGCCAAATCGTGTATATCGCATGATATTGAAGTTGAATCGTTTGTTTCGCGTGAATTTAAAGCTAATTCGTGTATTTCGCATGATTCTGAAGCTAAATTGTTCATTTTGCATGAATTTGAAGATAATTCGTTTCTTGAATATCGCTATTTCGCTCGAAATTGAGTCGAATTCGTGTATTTCGTATGATATTGACGCTAAATCGTTTGTCTCTCGTGGATTTGAAGCTAATTCGTGTATTTCGTACTAACCTGAAGCTAAATTGTTCATTTCGCATGAATTTGAAGCAAAATCGTTTGTTTAAAATAGCTATTTCGCACGAATTTGAAGCCAAATCGTGTATATCGCATGATATTGAAGTTGAATCGTTTGTTTCGCGTGAATTTAAAGCTAATTCGTGTATTTCGCATGATTCTGAAGCTAAATTGTTCATTTTGCATGAATTTGAAGCTTATTAGTTTATTTAAAATAGCTATTTCGCACGAATTTGAAGCCAAATCGTGTATATCGCATGATATTGAAGTTAAATCGCTTTTTTCGCGTGAATTTAAAGCTAATTCGTGTATTTTGTACGAATCTGAAGCTAAATTGTTCATTTCGCAAGAATTCAAAGCTAAATCGTTTGTTTAAAATCGCTATTTCATACGAAATTGCAGCCAAATCGTGTATATCGCTTGATATTGAAGTTAAATCGTTTGTTTCGCGTGAATTTAAAGCTAAATTGTTCATTTCGCAAGAATTTAAAGCCATATCGTTTGTTTAAAATCGCTATTTCGTACGAATTTGAAGCCAAATCGTGTATATCGCATGATATTGAAGTTAAAACGTTTGTTTCGCGTGAATTTAAAGCTAATTCGTGTATTTCGCATGATTCTGAAGCTAAATTGTTCATTTTGCATGAATTTGAAACTTATTTGTTTCTTGAATATCGCTATTTCGCTCGAAATTGAGTCGAATTCGTGTATTTCATATGATATTGACGCTAAATCGTTTGTCTCTCGTGGATTTGAAGCTAATTCGTGTATTTCGCATGAATCTGAAGCTAAATTGTTCATTTCGCTAGAATTCAAAGCTAAATCGTTTGTTTAAAATCGCTATTTCGCACGAAATTGAAGCTAAATCGTGTATGTCGCATGATATTGAAGTTAAATCGTTTGTCTCGCGTGAACTTAAAGCTAATTCGAATATTTCGCATGAATCTGAAGCTAAATTGTTCATTTCGCAAGAATTTAAAGCTAAATCATTTGCTTAAAAAATCGCTATTTCGCACGAATTTGAAGCCAAATCGTGTATATCGCATGATATTGAAGTTAAATTGTTTGTTTCGCGTGGATTTGAAGCTAATTCGTGTATTTCGTACGAGTCTGAAGGTAAATTGTTCATTTCGCATGAATTTGAAGCAAAATCGTTTGTTTAAAATAGCTATTTCGCACGAATTTGAAGCCAAATCGTGTATATCGCATGATATTGAAGTTAAATCGTTTGTTTCACGTGGATTTGAAGCTAATTCGTGTATTTCGCACGAATCTGAAGCTAAATTGTTCATCTCGGATGAATTTGAAGCAAAATCGTTTGTTTAAAATCGCTATTTCGCACGAATTTGAAGCCAAATTGTGTATATCGCATGATATTGAAGTTAATCGTTTGTTTCGCGTGAATATAAAGCTAATTCGTGTATTTCGCATGATTCTGAAGCTAAATTGTTCATTTTGCATGAATTTGAAGCTTATTCGTTTCTTGAATATCGCTATTTTCGCTCGAAATTGAGTCGAATTCATGTATTTCGTATGATATTGACGCTAAATCGTTCGTCTCTCGTGGATTTGAAGCTAATTCGTGTATTTCGTACGAATCTGAAACTAAATTGTTCATTTCGCAAGAATTCAAAGCTAAATCGTTTGTTTAAAATCGCTATTCGCACGAAATTGAAGCCAAATCGTGTATATCGCTTGATATTGAAGTTAAATCGTTTGTTTCGCTTGAATTTAAAGCTAAATTGTTCATTTCGCAAGAAATTTAAAGCTAAAGCGTTTGTTTAAAATCGCTATTTCGCACGAATTTGAAGCAAATCGTGTATATCCGCATGATATTGAAGTTAAATCGTTTGTTTCGCGTGAACTTAAAGCTAATTCGAGTATTTCGCATGAATCTGAAGCTAAATTGTTCATTTCGCAAGAATTTAAAGCTTAATCATTTGCTTAAATCGCTATTTCGCACGAATTTGAAGCCAAATCGTGTATATCGCATGATATTGAAGTTGAATCGTTTGTTCGCGTGAATTTAAAGCTAATTCGTGTATTTCGCATGATTCTGAAGCTAAATTGTTCATTTTGCATGAATTTGAAGCTAATTCGTTTCTTGAATATCGCTATTTCGCTCGAAATTGAGTCGAATTCGTGTATTTCGTATGATATTGACGCTAAATCGTTTGTCTCTCGTGGATTTGAAGCTAATTCGTGTATTTCGTACTAACCTGAAGCTAAATTGTTCATTTTGCATGAATTTGAAGCAAAATCGTTTGTTTAAAATAGCTATTTCGCACGAATTTTGAAGCCAAATCGTGTATATCGCATGATATTGAAGTTGAATCGTTTGTTTCGCGTGAATTTAAAAGCTAATTCGTGTATTTCGCATGATTCTGAAGCTAAATTGTTCATTTTGCATGAATTTGGTGCTTATTCCTTTCTTGAATATCGCTATATCGCTCGAAATTGAGTCGAATTCGTGTATTTCATATGATATTGACGCTAAATCGTTTGTCTCTCGTGGATTTGAAGCTAATTCGTGTATTTCGCATGAATCTGAAGCTAAATTGTTCATTTCGCTAGAATTCAAAGCTAAATCGTTTGTTTAAAATCACTATTTCGCACGAAATTGAAGCTAAATCGTGTATGTCGCATGATATTGAAGTTAAATCGTTTGTCTCGCGTGAACTTAAAGCTAATTCGAATATTTCGCATGAATCTGAAGCTAAATTGTTCATTTTGCATGAATTTGAAGCAAAATCGTTTGTTTAAAATAGCTATTTCGCACGAATTTGAAGCCAAATCGTGTATATCGCATGATATTGAAGTTGAATCGTTTGTTTCGCGTGAATTTAAAGCTAATTCGTGTATTTCGCATGATTCTGAAGCTAAATTGTTCATTTTGCATGATTTGGTGCTTATTCCTTTCTTGAATATCGCTATATCGCTCGAAATTGAGTCGAATTCGTGTATTTCATATGATATTGACGCTAAATCGTTTGTCTCTCGTGGATTTGAAGCTATTCGTGTATTTCGCATGAATCTGAAGCTAAATTGTTCATTTCGCTAGAATTCAAAGCTAAATCGTTTGTTTAAAATCACTATTTCGCACGAAATTGAAGCTAAATCGTGTATGTCGCATGATATTGAAGTTAAATCGTTTGTCTCGCGTGAACTAAAGCTAATTCGAATATTTCGCATGAATCTGAAGCTAAATTGTTCATTTCGCAAGAATTTAAAGCTAAATCATTTGCTTAAATCGCTATTTCGCACGAATTTGAAGCCAAATCGTGTATATAGCATGATATTGAAGTTAAATTGTTTGTTTCGCGTGGATTTGAAGCTAATTCGTGTATTTCGTACGAGTCTGAAGGTAAATTGTTCATTTCGCATGAATTTGAAGCAAAATCGTTTGTTTAAAATAGCTATTTCGCACGAATTTGAAGCCAATCGTGTATATCGCATGATATTGAAGTTAAATCGTTTGTTTCACGTGGATTTGAAGCTAATTCGTGTATTTCGCACGAATCTGAAGCTAAATTGTTCATCTCGGATGAATTTGAAGCAAAATCGTTTGTTTAAAATCGCTCTTTCGCACGAATTTGAAGCAAATTGTGTATATCGCATGATATTGAAGTTAAATCGTTTGTTTCGCGTGAATATAAAGCTAATTCGTGTATTTCGCATGATTCTGAAGCTAAATTGTTCATTTGCATGAATTTGAATCTTATTCGTTTCTTGAATATCGCTATTTCGCTCGAAATTGAGTCGAATTTCGTGTATTTCGTATGATATTGACGCTAAATCGTTTGTCCTCTCGTGGATTTGAAGCTAATTCGTGTATTTCGTACGAATCTGAAGCTAATTGTTCATTTCGCATGAATTTGAAGCAAAATCGTTTGTTTAAAATAGCTATTTCCCACGAATTTCAAGCCAAATCGTGTATATCGCATGATATTGAAGTTAAATCGTTTGTTTCACGTGGATTTGAAGCTAATTCGTGTATTTCGCACGAATCTGAAGCTAAATTGTTCATCTCGGATGAATTTGAAGCAAAATCGTTTGCTTAAAATCGCTATTTCGCACGAATTTAAAGCAAATCGTGTATATCGCATGATATTGAAGTTAAATCGTTTGTTTCGCGTGAACTTAAAGCTAATTCGAGTATTTCGCATGAATCTGAAGCTAAATTGTACACTTCGCAAGAATTTAAAGCTAAATCGTTTGTTTAAAATCGCTATTTCGCACGAAATTGAAGACAATCGTGTATATCGCATGATATTGAAGTTGAATCGTTTGTTTCGCGTGAATTCAAAGCTAAATTGTTCATTTCGCAAGAATTTAAAGCTAAATCGTTTGTTTAAAATCGCTATTTCGCACGAATTTGAAGCCAAATCGTGTATATCGCATGATATTGAAGTTAAATCGTTTGTTTCGCGTGGATTTGAAGCTAATTCGTGTATTTCGTACGAATCTGAAGGTAAATTGTTCATTTCGCATGAATTTGAACCAAAATCGTTTGTTTAAAATAGCTATTTCGCACGAATTTGAAGCCAAATCGTGTATATCGCATGATATTGAAGTTAAATCGTTTGTTTCACGTGGATTTGAAGCTAATTCGTGTATTTCGCACGAATCTGAAGCTAAATTGTTCATCTCGGATGAATTTGAAGCAAAATCGTTTGTTTAAAATCGCTATTTCGCACGAATTTGAAGCCAAATTGTGTATATCGCATGATATTGAAGTTAAATCGTTTGTTTCGCGTGAATATAAAGCTAATTCGTGTATTTCGCATGATTCTGAAGCTAAATTGTTCATTTTGCATGAATTTGAAGCTTATTCGTTTCTTGAATATCGCTATTTCGCTCGAAATTGAGTCGAATTCGTGTACTTCGTATGATATTGACGCTAAATCGTTTGTCTCGCGTGGATTTGAAGCTAATTCGTGTATTTTGTACGAATCTGAAGCTAAATTGTTCATTTCGCAAGAATTCAAAGCTAAATCGTTGTTTAAAATCGCTATTTCGCACTAAATTGAAGCCAAATCGTGTATATCGCTTGATATGGAAGTTAAATCGTTTGTCTCGCGTGAACTTAAAGCTAATTCGAATATTTCGCATGAATCTGAAGCTAAATTGTTCATTTCGCAAGAATTTAAAGCTAAATCATTTGCTTAAAATCGCTATTTCGCACGAATTTGAAGCCAAATCGTGTATATCGCATGATATTGAAGTTAAATTGTTTGTTTCGCGTGGATTTGAAGCTAATTCGTGTATTTCGTACGAGTCTGAAGGTAAATTGTTCATTTCGCATGAATTTGAAGCAAAATCGTTTGTTTAAAATAGCTATTTCGCACGAATTTGAAGCCAAA
>NW_027477742.1:0-58322 GCF_051020955.1 Megalopta genalis | reverse complement strand
GAAGCTAAACCATTTGTTTCGCATGGATTTGAAGCTAAGTCCTCTACTTCCCATTAATTGGAAGCTAAAACACGTGTTTCGCATGGATTTGAAGCTAAGTCTACTACATCGCATTGATTTGAAGCTAAATCATTTGTTTCGCATGGAATTGAAGCTACCTCGTTTGTTCCTTCTGCTTTTGAAGCTATATCACTTATATCGCAAGTATTTGAAGCTAAATCATGTGTTTCGCTTGGATTTGAAGTTAAATCTTCTACATCGCATTGATTTGAAACTAAATCATGTGTTTCGCAAGGATTTGAAGCAAACTCGATTGTTTCGCAAGCAGTTGTAGCTAAATAATGTATATCAGAAGTATTTGTTGCTAAACCATTTGTTTCGCGTGGATTTGAAGCTAAGTCCTCTACTTCCCATTAATTGGAAGCTAAAACACGTGTTTCGCATGGATTTGAAGCTAAGCCTACTACATCGCATTGATTTGAAGCTAAATTATTTGTTTCGCATGGAATTGAAGCTACCTCGTTTGTTCCTTCTGCTTTTGAAGCTATATCACTTATATCGCAAGTATTTGAAGCTAAATCATATGTGTCGCATGTATTTGAAGCTAAACCTTCTACATCGCATTGATTTGCAGATAAATCATGTGTTTGGCATGGATTTGAAGCTAACACGTTCGATTAGTCTGCATTTGGAGCTATATCACTTATACCTCAAGTGTTTGAAGCTAAAACATATGTTTCGCATGGATTTGAAGCTAACTCGTTTGTTTCGCATGCAGTTGAAGCTAAATCATGTCTTTCACAAGTATTTGAAGATGAACCATTTGAATCGCATTGATTTGAACCCGAGCCTTCTACCTCGCACTGATTTGCAGCTAAATAATGTGTTTCGCTTGGATTTGAAGCTGAACCATATACATCGCATTGATTTGAAGCTAAATCTTGTGTATCGCAGGGATTTGAAGCTAACTCGTTCGTTGCGCATGCAGTTAAATCTAAATAACGTATATCACAAGTATTTGAAGCTAAACTATTTGTTTCGCATGGATTTGAAGCTAAGTCCTCTACTTCCCATTAATTGGAAGCTAAAACACGTGTTTCGCATGGATTTGAAGCTAAGCCTACTACATCGCATTGATTTGAAGCTAAATTATTTGTTTCGCATGAATTGAAGCTACCTCGATTGTTCCTTCTGCTTTTGAAGCTATATCACTTATATCGCAAGTATTTGAAGCTAAATCATATGTGTCGCATGGATTTGAAACTGAACCTACTACATCGCATTGATTTGAAGCTAAATCTTGTGTATCGCATGGATTTGAAGCTAAACCTTCTACATCGCATTGATTTGAAGCTACATCATGTGTTTCGCATGGATTTGAAGCTAACTCGTTTGTTTCGCATGCAGTTATAGCTAAATAATGTATATCACAAGTATTTGTAGCTAAACCATTTGCTAAGCCATCTACTTCGCATTGATTTGAAGCTAAATCATCTGCTTCGCATGGAATTGAAGCTACCTCGTTTTGTTCCTCCAGCTTTTGAAGCTACATCATTTATATCGGCAGTATTTGAAGCTAAATCGTATGTGTCGTATGTATTTGAATCTGAACCTTCTACATCGCATTGATTTGAAGCTAAATCTAGTGTATCGCGTGGATTTGAAGCAAAACCTACTACATCGTATTGATTTGCAGCAAAATCATGTGTTTCGCATGGAATTGAAGCTAAACCTTATACATCGCAATGATTTGCAGCTAAATCATGTGTTTCGCATGGATTTGAAGCTAACTAGTTCGTTGCGCGTGCAGTTAAATCTAAATAACGTATATCACAAGTATTTGAAGCTAAACCATTTGTTTCGCATGGATTTGAAGCTAACTCGTTCGTTTCGCATGCAGTTGTAGCTAAATAATGTATATCACAAGTATTTATAGCTAAACCATTTGTTTCGCATGGATTTGAAGCTAAACCTTCTACTTCGTATTGATTTGCAGCTAAATCATTTGTTTCTCATGGAATTGAAGCTACCTCGTTTGTTCCTCCAGCTTTTGAAGCTATATCATTTATATCGGCAGTATTTGAAGCTAAATCGTATGTGTCGTATGTATTTGAATCTGAACCTTCTACATCGCATTGATTTGAAGCTAAATCTAGTGTATCGCGTGGATTTGAAGCAAAACCTACTACATCGTATTGATTTGCAGCAAAATCATGTGTTTCGCATGGAATTGAAGCTAAACCTTATACATCGCAATGATTTGCAGCTAAATCATGTGTTTCGCATGGATTTGAAGCTAACTAGTTCGTTGCGCGTGCAGTTAAATCTAAATAACGTATATCACAAGTATTTGAAGCTAAACCATTTGTTTCGCATGGATTTGAAGCTAACTCGTTCGTTTCGCATGCAGTTGTAGCTAAATAATGTATATCACAAGTATTTATAGCTAAACCATTTGTTTCGCATGGATTTGAAGCTAAACCTTCTACTTCGTATTGATTTGCAGCTAAATCATTTGTTTCTCATGGAATTGAAGCTACCTCGTTTGTTCCTCCAGCTTTTGAAGCTATATCATTTATATCGGAAGTATTTGAAGCTAAATCATATGTGTCGTATGTATTTGATGCTGAACCTTCTACATCGCCTTGATTTGAAGCTAAATCTAGTGTATCGCATGGATTTGAAGCTAAACCTTCTACATCGCATTGATTTGCAGCTAAATAACGTGTTTCGCATGGATTTGAAGCTAACACGTTTGTTTCGCATGCAGTGAAGCTAAATCATGTCTTTCACAAGTATTTTGAAGATGAAACCATTTGAATCGCATGGATTTGAACCTGAGCCTTCTACATCGCACTGATTTGCAGCTAAATAATATGTTTCGCATGGATTTGAAGCTAAACCTTCTACATCCCATGCATTTGAAGCTAAATCATGTGTTTGGCATGGATTTGAAGCTAAACCTTCTACATCACATTGATTTGCAGCTGAATCATGTGTTTCGCATGGATTTGAAGCTAACTCGTTCGTTTTGCCTGTATTTGAAGCTATATCACTTATAGCGCAAGTATTTGAAGCTGAATCTTTCATTTCGCATGAATTTGAAGCTAAGCCTTCTACTTCGTATTTATTTGAAGCTAGATCATGTGTTTCGCATGGATTTGAAGCTAACTCGTTTGTTTCGCATGGGTTTTGATGCTAAGCCTCCTAGAACGCATTGATTTGAAGCTAAATCATGTCTTTCGCATGGATTTGAAGCTTACTCGTTTTTTCCGTCTGCATTTGAAGCTATATCATGTATATCACAAGTATTTGAAGCTAAATCATTTGATTCGCATGGATTTGAAGCTAAACCTTCTACATCGCATTGATTTGAAGCTAAATCATGAGTTTCGCATGGATTTGAAGCTAACTCGTTTGTTTCGCATGCAGTTGTAGCTAAATAATGTATATCACAAGTATTTGTAGCTAAACCATTTGTTTCGCATGGATTTGAAGCTAAGACATCTACTTCGCATTGATTTGAAGCTAAATCATTTGTTTCGCATGTAATTGAAGCTACCTCGTTTGTTCTCCAGCTTTTGAAGCTATATCATTTACATCGGAAGTATTTGAAGCTAAATCATATGTGTCGTATGTATTTGAAGCTGAACCTTCTACATCGCATTGATTTGAAGCTAAATCTAGTGTATCGCATGGATTTGAAGCAAAACCTTGCTACATCGCATCGATTTGAAGCTAAATGATGTGTTTCTCATGGATTTGAAGCTAACTCGTTCGTTTTTCCTGCAGTTGAATCTACATCACTTATATCGCAAGTATTTGAAGCTGAATCATGTGTATCGCGTGGATTTTGAAGCTAACTCGTTTGATTAGTCTGCATTTGAAGCTATATCACTTATACCCCAAGTGTTTGAAGCTAAATCATTTGTTTCGCATGGATTTGAAGCTAAACCTTCTACATCCCATGGTTTTCATGCTAAATCATGTGTTTGGCATGGATTTGAAGCTAAACCTTCTTCATCGCATTGATTTGCAGCTGAATCATGTGTTTCGCATGCATTTGAATCTAACTCGTTCGTTTCGCCTGTATTTGAAGCTATATCACTTATATCGCAAGTATTTGAAGCTGAATCTTTCGTTCGCATGAATTTTTGAAGCTAAGCCTTCTACTTCGTATTTATTTGAAGATAAATCATGTGTTTCGCATGGATTTGAAGCTAATTCGTTTGTTTCGCATGGGTTTTGATGCTAAGCCTCCTAGAACGCACTGATTTGAAGCTAAATCATGTCCTTCGCATGGATTTGAAGCTAAACCTTATACATCGCATTGATTTTGAAGCTACATCATGTGTTTCGCATGGATTTGAAGCTAACTCGTTTGTTTCGCATGCAGTTGTAGCTAAATAATGTATATCACAAGTATTTGTAGCTAAACCATTTGTTTCGCATGGATTTGAAGCTAAGCCATCTACTTCGCATTGATTTGAAGCTAAATCATTTGTTTCGCATGGAATTGAAGCTACCTCGTTTGTTCCTCCAGCTTTTGAAGCTACATCATTTATATCGGAAGTATTTGAAGCTAAATCGTATGTGTCGTATGTATTTGAATCTGATCCTTCTACATCGCATTGATTTGAAGCTAATCTAGTGTATCGCGTGGATTTGAAGCAAAACCTTCTACATCGTATTGATTTGCATAAAATCATGTGTTTCGCATGGAATTGAAGCTAAACCTTATACATCGCATTGATTTGCAGCTAAATCATGTGTTTCGCATGGATTTGAAGCTAACTAGTTCGTTGCGCGTGCAGTTAAATCTAAATAACGTATATCACAAGTATTTGAAGCTAAACCATTTGTTTCGCATGGATTTGAAGCTAACTCGTTCGTTTCGCATGCAGTTGTAGCTAAATAATGTATATCACAAGTATTTATAGCTAAACCATTTGTTTCGGATGGATTTGAAGCTAAACTTCTACTTCGTATTGATTTGCAGCTAAATCATTTGTTTCTCATGGAATTGAAGCTACCTCGTTTGTTTCCTCCAGCTTTTGAAGCTATATCATTTATATCGGAAGTATTTGAAGCTAAATCATATGTGTCGTATGTATTTGATGCTGAACCTTCTACATCGCCTTGATTTGAAGCTAAATCTAGCGTATCGCATGGATTTGAAGCTAAACCTTCTACATCGCATTGATTTGCAGCTAAATAATGTGTTTCGCATGGATTTGAAGCTAACACGTTTGTTTCGCATGCAGTTGAAGCTAAATCATGTCTTTCACAAGTATTTGAAGATGAAACCATTTGAATCGCATGGATTTGAACCTGAGCCTTCTACATCGCACTGATTTGCAGCTAAATAATATGTTTCGCATGGATTTGAAGCTAAACCTTCTACATCCCATGCATTTGAAGCTAAATCATGTGTTTGGCATGGATTTGAAGCTAAACCTTCTACATCACATTGATTTGCAGCTGAATCATGTGTTTCGCATGGATTTGAAGCTAACTCGTTCGTTTTGCCTGTATTTGAAGCTATATCACTTATAGCGCAAGTATTTAAAGCTGAATCTTTCATTTCGCATGAATTTGAAGCTAAGCCTTCTACTTCGAATTTATTTGAAGCTAGATCATGTGTTTCGCATGGATTTGAAGCTAACTCGTTTGTTTCGCATGGGTTTTGATGCTAAGCCTCCTAGAACGCATTGATTTGAAGCTAAATCATGTCTTTCGCATGGATTTGAAGCTTACTCGTTTTTTCCGTCTGCATTTGAAGCTATATCATGTATATCACAAGTATTGAAGCTAAATCATTTGATCGCATGGATTTGAAGCTAACCTTCTACATCGCATTGATTTGAAGCTAAATCATGAGTTTCGCATGGATTTGAAGCTAACTCGTTTGTTTCGCATGCAGTTGTAGCTAAATAATGTATATCACAAGTATTTGTAGCTAAACCATTTGTTTCGCATGGATTTGAAGCTAAGCCATCTACTTCGCATTGATTTGAAGCTAAATCATTTGTTTCGCATGTAATTGAAGCTACCTCGTTTGTTCCTCCAGCTTTTGAAGCTATATCATTTATATCGGAAGTATTTGAAGCTAAATCATATGTGTCGTATGTATTTGAAGCTGAACCTTCTACATCGCATTGATTTGAAGCTAAATCTAGTGTATCGCATGGATTTGAAGCAAAACCTTCTACATCGCATCGATTTGAAGCTAAATGATGTGTTTCTCATGGATTTGAAGCTAACTCGTTCGTTTTTCCTGCAGTTGAATCTACATCACTTATATCGCAAGTATTTGAAGCTGAATCATGTGTATCGCGTGGATTTTGAAGTTAACTCGTTTGGTTAGTCTGCATTTGAAGCTATATCACTTATACCCCAAGTGTTTGAAGCTAAATCATTTGTTTCGCATGGATTTGAAGCTAAACCTTCTACATCCCATGGTTTTCATGCTAAATCATGTGTTTGGCATGGATTTGAAGCTAAACCTTCTTCATCGCATTGATTTGCAGCTGAATCATGTGTTTCGCATGCATTTGAATCTAACTCGTTCGTTTCGCCTGTATTTGAAGCTATATCACTTATATCGCAAGTATTTGAAGCTGAATCTTTCGTTTCGCATGAATTTGAAGCTAAGCCTTCTACTTCGTATTTATTTGAAGATAAATCATGTGTTTCGCATGGATTTGAAG
The DNA here is from genome assembly GCF_051020955.1 of Megalopta genalis. Taxonomy (NCBI): domain Eukaryota; kingdom Metazoa; phylum Arthropoda; class Insecta; order Hymenoptera; family Halictidae; genus Megalopta; species Megalopta genalis. Next base: position 51,612 of record NW_027477742.1, on the reverse strand, counting down.
CTAACTCGTTTGTTTCGCATGGGTTTTGATGCTAAGCCTCCTAGAACGCACTGATTTGAAGCTAAATCATGTCCTTCGCATGGATTTGAAGCTAAACCTTATACATCGCATTGATTTGAAGCTAAGCCATCTACTTCGCATTGATTTGAAGCTAAATCATTTGTTTCGCATGGAATTGAAGCTACCTCGTTTGTTCCTCCAGCTTTTGAAGCTACATCATTTATATCGGAAGTATTTGAAGCTAAATCGTATGTGTCGTATGTATTTGAAGCTGAACCTTCTACATCGCATTGATTTGAAGCTAAATCTAGTGTATCGCGTGGATTTGAAGCAAAACCTTCTACATCGTATTGATTTGCAGCTAAATCATGTGTCTCGCATGAATTGAATCTAAACCTTATACATCGCATTGATTTGCAGCTAAATCATGTGTTTCGCATGGAATTGAAGCTACCTCGTTTGTTCCTCCAGCTTTTGAAGCTATATCATTTATATCGGAAGAATTTGAAGCTAAATCATATGTGTCGTATGTATTTGAAGCTGAACCTTCTACATCGCATTGATTTGAAGCTAAACCTTCTACATCGCATTGATTTGCATCTAAATCATGTGTTTCGCATGGATTTGAAGCTAAACCTTATACATCGCATCGATTTGAAGCTAAATCATGTGTTTCGCATGGATTTGAAGTTAACTCGTTTGTTTCGCATGCACTTGTAGCTAAATAATGTATACCACAAGTATTTGTAGATGAACCATTTGTTTCGCATGGATTTGAAGCTAAGCCATCTACTTCGTATTAATTTGCAGCTGAATCATTTGTTTCGCATGGAATTAAAGCTACCTCGTTTGTTCCTCCTGCTTTTGAAGCTATATCACTTATATCGCATGGATTTGAAGCTGAACCTACTACATCGTATTGATTTGAAGCTAAATCATGTGTATCGCATTGATTTGAAGCTAAACCTTATACATCGCAATGATTTGAAGCTAAATCATGTGTTTCGCATGGATTTGAAGCTAACTCGTTTGTTTCGCATGCAGTTGTAGCTAAATAATGTATGTCATAAGTATTGTTGCTAAACCATTTGATTCGAATGGATTTGAAGCTAAGCCATCTACTTCGCATTGATTTGAAGCTAAATCATTTGTTTCGCATGGTATTGAAGCTACCTCGTTTGTTCCTCCAGCTTTTGAAGCTATATCATTTATATCGGAAGTATTTGAAGCCAAATCATATGTGTCGTATGTATTTGATGCTGAACCTTCTACATCGCATCGATTTGAAGCTAAATCTAGTGTATCGCATGATTTGAAGCTAAACCTTCTACATCGCATTGATTTGAAGCTAAATCATGTGTTTCGCATGGATTTGAAGCTAACTCGTTCGTTTCGCCTGCAGTTGAATCTACATCACTTATATCGCAAGTATTTGAAGCTGAATCATGTGTATCGCGTGGATATTGAAGATAACTCGTTTGATTAGTCTGCATTTGAAGCTATATCACTTATGCACCAAGTGTTTGAAGCTAAATCATTTGTTTCGCATGGATTTGATGCTAAACCTTCTACATCGCATTGATTTGCAGCTCAATCATGTGTTTGGCATGGATTTGAAGCTAACTCTTTCGTTTCGCCTGTATTTGAAGCTAGATCACTTATATCGCAAGTATTTGAAGCTAAATCATGTGTTTCGCTTGGATTTGAAGCTAAACCTTCTACATCGCATTGATTTGCAGCTCAATCATGTGTTTGGCATGGATTTGAAGCTAACTCTTTCGTTTCGCCTGTATTTGAAGCTAGATCACTTATATCGCAAGTATTTGAAGCTAAATCATGTGTTTCGCATGGATTTGAAGCTAACTCGTTTCGTTTCGCCTGCAGTTGAATCTACATCACTTATATCGCAAGTATTTGAAGCTGAATCATGTGTATCGCGTGGATATTGAAGATAACTCGTTTGATTAGTCTGCATTTGAAGCTATATCACTTATGCACCAAGTGTTTGAAGCTAATCATTTGTTTCGCATGGATTTGATGCTAAACCTTCTACATCGCATTGATTTGCAGCTCAATCATGTGTTTGGCATGGATTTGAAGCTAACTCTTTCGTTTCGCCTGTATCTGAAGCTAGATCACTTATATCGCAAGTATTTGAAGCTAAATCATGTGTTTCGCTTGGATTTGAAGCTAAACCTTCTACATCGCATTGATTTGAAGCTAAATCGTGTGTTTCTCATGGATGTGAAGCTAACTCGTTTGTTTCGCATGCAGTGAAGCTAAATAATGTATATCACAAGTATTTTTAGCTCAACCATTTGTTTCGCATGGATTTGAAGCTAAACATTCTACATCGCATTGATTTGCAGCTAAATCATGTGTATCGCATGGATTGTCAAACTAACTCGTTTGATTCGTCTGCATTTGAAGCTATATCGCTTATATTCCAAGTGTTTCAAGCTAAATCATTTGATTCGCATGGATTTGAAGCTAAACCTTCTACATCGCATTGATTTGAAGCTAAATCATGTGTTTCGCATGGATTTGAAGCTAAAACTTCTACATCGCATTGATTTGAAGCTAAACCTTCTACTTCGTATTGATTTGTAGCTAAATCATTTGTTTCGCATGGAATTGAAGCTACCTCGTTTGTTACTCCTACTTTTGAAGCTATATCACTTATATCGCATGGATTTGAAGCTGAACCTACTACATCGTATTGATTTGAAGCTAAATCATGTCTATCGCATGGATTTGAAGCTAAACCTTATTACATCGCAATGATTTGAAGCTAAATCATGTGTTTCGCATGGATTTGAAGCTAACTCGTTTGTTTCGCATGCAGCTGTAGCTAAATAAAGTATATCACAAGTATTTGTAGCTAAACCATTTGTTTCGCATGGATTTGAAGCTAAGCCATCTACTTCGCATTGATTTGAAGCTAAATCATTTGTTTCTCATGGAATTGAAGCTACCTCGTTTGTTCCTCCAGCTTTTGAAGCTATATCATTTATATCGGAAGTATTTGAAGCTAAATCATATGTGTCGTATGTATTTGATGCTGAACCTTCTACATCGCCTTGATTTGAAGCTAAATCTAGTGTATCGCATGGATTTGAAGCTAAACCTTCTACATCGCATTGATTTGCAGCTAAATAATTTGTTTCGCATGGATTTGAAGCTAACACGTTTGTTTCGCATGCAGTTGAAGCTAAATCATGTCTTTCACAAGTATTTGAAGATGAAACCATTTGATTCGCATGGATTTGAACCTGAGCCTTCTACATCGCACTGATTTGCAGCTAAATAATATGTTTCGCATGGATTTGAAGCTAACCTTCTACATCCCATGCATTTGCAGCTGAATCATGTCTTTCGCATGGATATGAAGCTTACTCGTTTTTTCCGTCTGCATTTGAAGCTATATCATGTATATCACAAGTATTTGAAGCTAAATCATTTGATTCGCATGGATTGAAGCTAAACCTTCTACATCGCATTGATTTGAAGCTAAATCATGAGTTTCGCATGGATTTGAAGCTAACTCGTTGTTTCGCATGCAGTTGTAGCTAAATAATGTATATCACAAGTATTTGTAGCTAAACCATTTGTTTCGCATGGATTTGAAGCTAAGCCATCTACTTCGCATTGATTTGAAGCTAAATCATTTGTTTCGCATGTAATTGAAGCTACCTCGTTTGTTCCTCCAGCTTTTGAAGCTATATCATTTATATCGGAAGTATTTGAAGCTAAATAATATGTGTCGTATGTATTTGAAGTTGGACCTTCTACATCGCATTGATTTGAAGCTAAATCTAGTGTATCGCATGGTTTTGAAGCTAACTCGTTTGTTTCGCATGCAGTTGTAGCTAAATAATGTATATCACAAGTATTTGTAGCTAACCATTTGTTTCGCATGGATTTGATGCTAAACTTCTACATCGCATTGATTTGCAGCTCAATCATGTGTTTGGCATGGATTTGAAGCTAACTCTTTCGTTTCGCCTGTATTTGAAGCTAGATCACTTATATCGCAAGTATTTGAAGCTAAATCATGTGTTTCGCTTGGATTTGAAGCTAAACCTTCTACATCGCATTGATTTGAAGCTAAATCGTGTGTTTCTCATGGATTGAAGCTAACTCGTTTGTTTCGCATGCAGTTGAAGCTAAATAATGTATATCAGAAGTATTTTTAGCTCAACCATTTGTTTCGCATGGATTTGAAGCTAAACATTCTACATCGCATTGATTTGCAGCTAAATCATGTGTATCGCATGGATTGTCAAGCTAACTCGTTTGATTCGTCTGCATTTGAAGCTATATCGCTTATATCCCAAGTGTTTCAAGCTAAATCATTTGATTCGCATGGATTTGAAGCTAGACCTTCTACATCGCATTGATTTGAAGCTAAATCATGTGTTTCGCATGGATTTGAAGCTAAACCTTCTACATCGCATTGATTTGAAGCTAAACCTTCTACTTCGTATTGATTTGTAGCTAAATCATTTGTTTCGCATGGAATTGAAGCTACCTCGTTTGTTACTCCTACTTTTGAAGCTATATCACTTATATTGCATGGATTTGAAGCTGAACCTACTACATCGTATTGATTTCAAGCTAAATCATGTCTATCGCATGGATTTGAAGTTAAACCTTATACATCGCAATGATTTGAAGCTAAATCATGTGTTTCGCATGGATTTGAAGCTAACTCGTTTGTTTCGCATGCAGCTGTAGCTAAATAAAGTATATCACAAGTATTTGTAGCTAAACCATTTGTTTCGCATGGATTTGAAGCTAAGCCATCTACTTCGCATTGATTTGAAGCTAAATCATTTGTTTCTCATGGAATTGAAGCTACCTCGTTTGTTCCTCCAGCTTTTGAAGCTATATCATTTATATCGGAAGTATTTGAAGCTAAATCATATGTGTCGTATGTATTTGATGCTGAACCTTCTACATCGCCTTGATTTGAAGCTAAATCTAGTGTATCGCATGGATTTGAAGCTAAACCTTCTACATCGCACTGATTTGCAGCTAAATAATATGTTTCGCATGGATTTGAAGCTAAACCTTCTACATCCATGCATTTGAAGCTAAATCATGTGTTTGGCATGGATTTGAAGCTAAACCTTCTACATTACATTGATTTGCAGCTGAATCATGTGTTTCGCATGGATTTGAAGCTAACTCGTTCGTTTTGCTGTATTTGAAGCTATATCACTTATAGCGCAAGTATTTGAAGCTGAATCTTTCGTTTCGCATGAATTTGAAGCTAAGCCTTCTACTTCGAATTTATTTGAAGCTAGATCATGTGTTTCGCATGGATTTGAAGCTAACCCGTTTGTTTCGCATGGGTTTTGATGCTAAGCCTCCTAGAACGCATTGATTTGAAGCTAAATCATGTCTTTCGCATGGATATGAAGCTTACTCGTTTTTTCCGTCTGCATTTGAAGCTATATCATGTATATCACAAGTATTTGAAGCTAAATCATTTGATTCGCATGGATTTGAAGCTAAACCTTCTACATCGCTTTGATTTGAAGCTAAATCATGAGTTTCGCATGGATTTGAAGCTAACTCGTTTGTTTCGCATGCAGTTGTAGCTAAATAATGTATATCACAAGTATTTGTAGCTAAACCATTTGTTCGCATGGATTTGAAGCTAAGCCATCTACTTCGCATTGATTTGAAGCTAAATCATTTGTTTCGCATGTAATTGAAGCTACCTCGTTTGTTCTCCAGCTTTTGAAGCTATATCATTTATATCGGAAGTATTTGAAGCTAAATAATATGTGTCGTATGTATTTGAAGTTGGACCTTCTACATCGCAATGATTTGAAGCTAAATCATGTGTTTCGCATGGATTTGAAGCTAACTCGTTTGTTTCGCATGCAGCTGTAGCTAAATAAAGTATATCACAAGTATTTGTAGCTAAACCATTTGTTTCGCATGGATTTGAAGCTAAGCCATCTACTTCGCTTTGATTTGAAGCTAAATCATTTGTTTCTCATGGAATTGAAGCTACTCGTTTGATCCTCCAGCTTTTGAAGCTATATCATTTATATCGGAAGTATTTGAAGCTAAATCATATGTGTCGTATGTATTTGATGCTGAACCTTCTACATCGCCTTGATTTGAAGCTAAATCTAGTGTATCGCATGGATTTGAAGCTAAACCTTCTACATCGCATTGATTTGCAGCTAAATAATGTGTTTCGCATGGATTTGAAGCTAACACGTTTGTTTCGCATGCAGTTGAAGCTAAATCATGTCTTTCACAAGTATTTGAAGATGAAAACCATTTGATTCGCATGGATTTGAACCTGAGCCTTCTACATCGCACTGATTTGCAGCTAAATAATATGTTTCGCATGGATTTGAAGCTAAACCTTCTACATCCATGCATTTGAAGCTAAATCATGTGTTTGGCATGGATTTGAAGCTAAACCTTCTACATCACATTGATTTGCAGCTGAATCATGTGTTTCGCATGGATTTGAAGCTAACTCGTTCGTTTTGCCTGTATTTGAAGCTATATCACTTATAGCGCAAGTATTTGAAGCTGAATCTTTCGTTTCGCATGAATTTGAAGCTAAGCCTTCTACTTCGAATTTATTTGAAGCTAGATCATGTGTTTCGCATGGATTTGAAGCTAACCCGTTTGTTTCGCATGGGTTTTGATGCTAAGCCTCCTAGAACGCATTGATTTGAAGCTAAATCATGTCTTTCGCATGGATATGAAGCTTACTCGATTTTTCCGTCTGCATTTGAAGCTATATCATGTATATCACAAGTATTGAAGCTAAATCATTTGATTCGCATGGATTTGAAGCTACACCTTCTACATCGCATTGATTTGAAGCTAAATCATGTGTTTCGCATGGATTTGAAGCTAACTCGTTCGTTTTGCCTGTATTTGAAGCTATATCACTTATAGCGCAAGTATTTGAAGCTGAATCTTTCGTTTCGCATGAATTTGAAGCTAAGCCTTCTACTTCGAATTTATTTGAAGCTAGATCATGTGTTTCGCATGGATTTGAAGCTAACCCGTTTGTTTCGCATGGGTTTTGATGCTAAGCCTCCTAGAACGCATTGATTTGAAGCTAAATCATGTCTTCGCATGGATATGAAGCTTACTCGTTTTTTCCGTCTGCATTTGAAGCTATATCATGTATATCACAAGTATTTGAAGCTAAATCATTTGATTCGCATGGATTTGAAGCTAAACCTTCTACATCGCATTGATTTGAAGCTAAATCATGAGTTTCGCATGGTTTTGAAGCTAACTCGTTTGTTTCGCATGCAGTTGTAGCTAAGCCATCTACTTCGTATTAATTTGCAGCTGAATCATTTGTTTCGCATGGAATTAAAGCTACCTCGTTTGTTCCTCCTGCTTTTGAAGCTATATCACTTATATCGCATGGATTTGAAGCTGAACCTACTACATCGTATTGATTTGAAGCTAAATCATGTGTATCGCATTGATTTGAAGCTAAACCTTATACATCGCATTGATTTGAAGCTAAATCATGTGTTTCGCATGATTTGAAGCTAAACCTTCTACATCGCATTGATTTGAAGCTAAACCTTCTACTTCGTATTGATTTGAAGCTAAATCATTTGTTTCGCATGGATTTGAAGCTAACTCGTTTGTTCCGCCTGCATTTGAAGCTATCTCATGTATATCACAAGTATTTGAAGCTAAATCATTTGATTCGCATGGATTTGAAGCTAAACCTTCTACATCGCATTGATTTGAAGATAAATCATGTGTTTCGCATGGATTTGAAGCTATGTCGTTTGTTTCGCATGCAGTTGAATCTAAATCATGTCTTTCACAAGTATTTGAAGATGAACCATTTGAATCGCATGGATTTGAACCTCAGCCTTCTACATAGCACTGATTTTCAGCTAAATAATATGTTTCGCATGGATTTGAAGCTAAACCTTCTACATCGCATTGATTTGCAGCTAAATCATGTGTTTCGCATGGATTTGAAGCTGAATCATGTGTATCGCGTGGATTTTGAAGCTAACTCGTTTGATTAGTCTGCATTTGAAGCTATATCACTTATACCCCAAGTGTTTGAAGCTAAATCATTTGTTTCGCATGGATTTGAAGCTAAGCCATCTACTTCGCATTGATTTGAAGCTAAATCATTTGTTTCGCATGGAATTGAAGTTACCTCGTTTGTTCCTCCATCTTTGGAAGCTATAATCATTTATATCGGAAGTATTTGAAGCTAAATCATATGTGTCGTATGTATTTGAAGCAGAAACTTCTACATCGCATTGATTTGAAGCTAAATCTAGTGTCTCGCATGGATTTGAAGCTAAACTTTCTACATCGCATTGATTTGCAGCTAAATCATGTGTTTCGCATGGATTTGAAGCTAAACCTTCTACATCGCATTGATTTGAAGCTAAACCTTCTACTTCGTATTGATTTGTAGCTAAGTCATTTGTTTCGCATGGAATTGAAGCTACCTCGTTTGTTACTCCTACTTTTGAAGCTATATCACTTATATCGCATGGATTTGAAGCTGAACCTACTACATCGTATTGATTTGAAGCTAAATCATGTCTATCGCATGGATTTGAAGTTAAACCTTATACATCGCAATGATTTGAAGCTAAATCATGTGTTTCGCATGGATTTGAAGCTATCTCGTTTGTTTCGCATGCAGCTGTAGCTAAATAAAGTATATCACAAGTATTTGTAGCTAAACCATTTGTTTCGCATGGATTTGAAGCTAAGCCATCTACTTCGCATTGATTTGAAGCTAAATCATTTGTTTCTCATGGAATTGAAGCTACCTCGTTTGTTCCTCCAGTTTTGAAGCTATATCATTTATATCGGAAGTATTTGAAGCTAAATCATATGTGTCGTATGTATTTGATGCTGAACCTTCTACATCGCCTTGATTTGAAGCTAAATCTAGTGTATCGCATGGATTTGAAGCTAAACCTTCTACATCGCACTGATTTGCAGCTAAATAATATGTTTCGCATGGATTTGAAGCTAAACCTTCTACATCCCATGCATTTGAAGCTAAATCATGTGTTTGGCATGGATTTGAAGCTAAACCTTCTACATCACATTGATTTGCAGCTGAATCATGTGTTTCGCATGGATTTGAAGCTAACTCGTTCGTTTTGCCTGTATTTGAAGCTATATCACTTATAGCGCAAGTATTTGAAGCTGAATCTTTCGTTTCGCATGAATTTGAAGCTAAAGCCTTCTACTTCGAATTTATTTGAAGCTAGATCATGTGTTTCACATGGAATTGGAGCTAACCCGTTTGTTTCGCATGGGTTTTGATGCTAAGCCTCCTAGAACGCATTGATTTGAAGCTAAATCATGTCTTTCGCATGGATATGAAGCTTACTCGTTTTTTCCGTCTGCATTTGAAGCTATATCATGTATATCACAAGTATTTGAAGCTAAATCATTTGATTCGCATGGATTTGAAGCTAAACCTTCTACATCGCTTTGATTTGAAGCTAAATCATGAGTTTCGCATGGATTTGAAGCTAACTCGTTTGTTTCGCATGCAGTTGTAGCTAAATAATGTATATCACAAGTATTTGTAGCTAAACCATTTGTTTCGCATGGATTTGAAGCTAAGCCATCTACTTCGCATTGATTTGAAGCTAAATCATTTGTTTCGCATGTAATTGAAGCTACCTCGTTTGTTCCTCCAGCTTTTGAAGCTATATCATTTATATCGGAAGTATTTGAAGCTAAATAATATGTGTCGTATGTATTTGAAGTTGGACCTTCTACATCGCAATGATTTGAAGCTAAATCATGTGTTTCGCTTGGATTTGAAGCTAACTCGTTTGTTTCGCATGCAGCTGTAGCTAAATAAAGTATATCACAAGTATTTGTAGCTAAACCATTTGTTTCGCATGGATTTGAAGCTAAGCCATCTACTTCGCATTGATTTGAAGCTAAATCATTTGTTTCTCATGGAATTGAAGCTACCTCGTTTGTTCCTCCAGCTTTTGAAGCTATATCATTTATATCGGAAGTATTTGAAGCTAAATCATATGTGTCGTATGTATTTGATGCTGAACCTTCTACATCGCCTTGATTTGAAGCTAAATCTAGTGTATCGCATGGATTTGAAGCTAAACCTTCTACATCGCATTGATTTGCAGCTAAATAATGTGTTTCGCATGGATTTGAAGCTAACACGTTTGTTTCGCATGCAGTTGAAGCTAAATCATGTCTTTCACAAGTATTTGAAGATGAAACCATTTGATTCGCATGGATTTGAACCTGAGCCTTCTACATCGCACTGATTTGCAGCTAAATAATATGTTTCGCATGGATTTGAAGCTAAACCTTCTACATCCCATGCATTTGAAGCTAAATCATGTGTTTGGCATGGATTTGAAGCTAAACCTTCTACATCACATTGATTTGCAGCTGAATCATGTGTTTCGCATGGATTTGAAGCTAACTCGTTCGTTTTGCCTGTATTTGAAGCTATATCACTTATAGCGCAAGTATTTGAAGCTGAATCTTTCGTTTCGCATGAATTTGAAGCTAAGCCTTCTACTTCGAATTTATTTGAAGCTAGATCATGTGTTTCGCATGGATTTGAAGCTAACCCGTTTGTTTCGCATGGGTTTTGATGCTAAGCCTCCTAGAACGCATTGATTTGAAGCTAAATCATGTCTTTCGCATGGATATGAAGCTTACTCGTTTTTTTCCGTCTGCATTTGAAGATATATCATGTATATCACAAGTATTTGAAGCTAAATCATTTGATTCGCATGGATTTGAAGCTAAACCTTCTACATCGCATTGATTTGAAGCTAAATCATGAGTTTCGCATGGATTTGAAGCTAACTCGTTTGTTTCGCATGCAGTTGTAGCTAAATAATGTATATCACAAGTATTTGTAGCTAAACCTTTGTTTCGCATGGATTTGAAGCTAAGCCATCTACTTCGCATTGATTTGAAGCTAAATCATTTGTTTCGCATGTAATTGAAGCTACCTCGTTTGTTCCTCCAGCTTTTGAAGCTATATCATTTATATCGGAAGTATTTGAAGCTAAATAATATGTGTCGTATGTATTTGAAGTTGGACCTTCTACATCGCATTGATTTGAAGCTAAATCTAGTGTATCGCATGGTTTTGAAGCTAACTCGTTTGTTTCGCATGCAGTTGTAGCTAAATAATGTATATCACAAGTATTTGTAGCTAAACCATTTGTTTCGCATGGATTTGATGCTAAACCTTCTACATCGCATTGATTTGCAGCTCAATCATGTGTTTGGCATGGATTTGAAGCTAACTCTTTCGTTTCGCCTGTATTTGAAGCTAGATCACTTATATCGCAAGTATTTGAAGCTAAATCATGTGTTTCGCTTGGATTTGAAGCTAAACCTTCTACATCGCATTGATTTGAAGCTAAATCGTGTGTTTCTCATGGATTTGAAGCTAACTCGTTTGTTTCGCATGCAGTTGAAGCTAAATAATGTATATCAGAAGTATTTTTAGCTCAACCATTTGTTTCGCATGGATTTGAAGCTAAACATTCTACATCGCATTGATTTGCAGCTAAATCATGTGTATCGCATGGATTGTCAAGCTAACTCGTTTGATTCGTCTGCATTTGAAGCTATATCGCTTATATCCCAAGTGTTTCAAGCTAAATCATTTGATTCGCATGGATTTGAAGCTAAACCTTCTACATCGCATTGATTTGAAGCTAAATCATGTGTTTCGCATGGATTTGAAGCTAAACCTTCTACATCGCATTGATTTGAAGCTAAACCTTCTACTTCGTATTGATTTGTAGCTAAATCATTTGTTTCGCATGGAATTGAAGCTACCTCGTTTGTTACTCCTACTTTTGAAGCTATATCACTTATATCGCATGGATTTGAAGCTGAACCTACTACATCGTATTGATTTGAAGCTAAATCATGTCTATCGCATGGATTTGAAGTTAAACCTTATACATCGCAATGATTTGAAGCTAAATCATGTGTTTCGCATGGATTTGAAGCTAACTCGTTTGTTTCGCATGCAGCTGTAGCTAAATAAAGTATATCACAAGTATTTGTAGCTAAACCATTTGTTTCGCATGGATTTGAAGCTAAGCCATCTACTTCGCATTGATTTGAAGCTATATCATTTGTTTCTCATGGAATTGAAGCTACCTCGTTTGTTCCTCCAGCTTTTGAAGCTATATCATTTATATCGGAAGTATTTGAAGCTAAATCATATGTGTCGTATGTATTTGATGCTGAACCTTCTACATCGCCTTGATTTGAAGCTAAATCTAGTGTATCGCATGGATTTGAAGCTAAACCTTCTACATCGCACTGATTTGCAGCTAAATAATATGTTTCGCATGGATTTGAAGCTAAACCTTCTACATCCCATGCATTTGAAGCTAAATCATGTGTTTGGCATGGATTTGAAGCTAAACCTTCTACATCACATTGATTTGCAGCTGAATAATGTGTTTCGCATGGATTTGAAGCTAACTCGTTCGTTTTGCCTGTATTTGAAGCTATATCACTTATAGCGCAAGTATTTGAAGCTGAATCTTTCGTTTCGCATGAATTTGAAGCTAAGCCTTCTACTTCGAATTTATTTGAAGCTAGATCATGTGTTTCGCATGGATTTGAAGCTAACCCGTTTGTTTCGCATGGGTTTTGATGCTAAGCCTCCTAGAACGCATTGATTTGAAGCTAAATCATGTCTTTCGTATGGATATGAAGCTTACTCGTTTTTTCCGTCTGCATTTGAAGCTATATCATGTATATCACAAGTATTTGAAGCTAAATCATTTGATTCGCATGGATTTGAAGCTAAACCTTCTACATCGCATTGATTTGAAGCTAAATCATGAGTTTCGCATGGTTTTGAAGCTAACTCGTTTGTTTCGCATGCAGTTGTAGCTAAATAATGTATATCACAAGTATTTGTAGCTAAACCATTTGTTTCGCATGGATTTGAAGCTAAGCCATCTACTTCGCATTGATTTGAAGCTAAATCATTTGTTTCGCATGGATTTGAAGCTAACTCGTTTGTTCCGCCTGCATTTGAAGCTATCTCATGTATATCACAAGTATTTGAAGCTAAATCATTTGATTCGCATGGATTTGAAGCTAAACCTTCTACATCGCATTGATTTGAAGATAGATCATGTGTTTCGCATGGATTTGAAGCTATGTCGTTTGTTTCGCATGCAGTTGAATCTAAATCATGTCTTTCACAAGTATTTGAAGATGAACCATTTGAATCGCATGGATTTGAACCTCAGCCTTCTACATAGCACTGATTTGCAGCTAAATAATATGTTTCGCATGGATTTGAATCTAAACCTTCTACATCCCATGGATTTGAAGCTAAATCATGTGTTTGGCATGGATTTGAAGCTAAATCTTCTACATCGCATTGATTTGCAGCTCAATCATGTGTTTGGCATGGATTTGAAGCTAACTCTTTCGTTTCGCCTGTATTTGAAGCTAGATCACTTATATCGCAAGTATTTGAAGCTAAATCATGTGTTTCGCTTGGATTTGAAGCTAAACCTTCTACATCGCATTGATTTGAAGCTAAATCGTGTGTTTCTCATGGATTTGAAGCTAACTCGTTTGTTTCGCATGCAGTTGAAGCTAAATAATGTATATCACAAGTATTTTTAGCTCAACCATTTGTTTCGCATGGATTTGAAGCTAAACATTCTACACCGCATTGATTTGCAGCTAAATCATGTGCATCGCATGGATTGTCAAGCTAACTCGTTTGATTCGTCTGCATTTGAAGCTATATCGCTTATATCCCAAGTGTTTCAAGCTAAATCATTTGTTTCGCATGGATTTGAAGCTAAGCCATCTACTTCGCATTGATTTGAAGCTAAATCATTTGTTTCGCATGGAATTGAAGTTACCTCGTTTGTTCCTCCAGCTTTGGAAGCTATATCATTTATATCGGAAGTATTTGAAGCTAAATCATATGTGTCGTATGTATTTGAAGCAGAAACTTCTACATCGCATTGATTTGAAGCTAAATCTAGTGTATCGCATGGATTTGAAGCTAAATCATGTGTTTTGCATGGATTTGAAGCTAACTCGTTCGTTTCGCCTGCAGTTGAATCTACATCACTTATATCGCAAGTATTTGAAGCTGAATCATGTGTATCGCGTGGATTTTGAAGCTAACTCGTTTGATTAGTCTGCATTTGAAGCTATATCATTTATACCCCAAGTGTTTGAAGCTAAATCATTTGTTTCGCATGGATTTGAAGCTAATCCTTATACATCGCATTGATATGAAGCTAAATCTAGTGTATCGCATGGATTTGAAGCTAAACTTTCTACATCGCATTGATTTGCAGCTAAATCATGTGTTTGGCATGGATTTGAAGCTAAACTTTCTACATTGCATTGATTTGCAGCTAAATCATGTGTTTCGCATGGATTTGAAGCTGAATCATGTGTATCGCGTGGATTTTGAAGCTAACTCGTTTGATTAGTCTGCATTTGAAGCTATATCACTTATACCCCAAGTGTTTGAAGCTAAATCATTTGTTTCGCATGGATTTGAAGCTAAGCCATCTACTTCGCATTGATTTGAAGCTAAATCTAGTGTATCGCATGGATTTGAAGCTAAACTTTCTACATCGCATTGATTTGCAGCTAAATCATGTGTTTCGCATGGATTTGAAGCTAACTCGTTCGTTTCGCCTGCAGTTGAATCTACATCACTTATATCGCAAGTATTTGAAGCTGAATCATGTGCATCGCATGGATTGTCAAGCTAACTCGTTTGATTCGTCTGCATTTGAAGCTATATCGCTTATATCCCAAGTATTTCAAGCTAAATCATTTGTTTCGCATGGATTTGAAGCTAAGCCATCTACTTCGCATGGATTTGAAGCTAAACTTTCTACATCGCATTGATTTGCAACTAAATCATGTGTTTCGCATGGATTTGAAGCTAACACGTTCGTTTCGCCTGCAGTTGAATCTACATCACTTATATCGCAAGTATTTGAAGCTGAATCATGTGTATCGCGTGGATTTTGAAGCTAACTCGTTTGATTAGTCTGCATTTGAAGCTATATCATTTATACCCCAAGTGTTTGAAGCTAAATCATTTGTTTCGCATGGATTTGAAGCTAATCCTTATACATCGCATTGATATGAAGCTAAATCTAGTGTATCGCATGGATTTGAAGCTAAACTTTCTACATCGCATTGATTTGCAGCTAAATCATGTGTTTGGCATGGATTTGAAGCTAAACTTTCTACATTGCATTGATTTGCAGCTAAATGATGTGTTTCGCATGGATTTGAAGCTAACTCGTTCGTTTCGCCTGCAGTTGAATCTACATCACTTACATCGCAAGTATTTGAAGCTGAATCATGTGTATCGCGTGGATTTTGAAGCTAACTCGTTTGATTAGTCTGCATTTGAAGCTATATCACTTATACCCCAAGTGTTTGAAGCTAAATCATTTGTTTCGCATGGATTTGAAGCTAAGCCATCTACTTCGCATTGATTTGAAGCTAAATCATTTGTTTCGCATGGAATTGAAGTTACCTCGTTTGTTCCTCCATCTTTGGAAGCTATATCATATATATCGGAAGTATTTGAAGCTAAATCATATGTGTCGTATGTATTTGAAGCAGAAACTTCTACACCGCATTGATTTGAAGTTAAATCTAGTGTATCGCATGGATTTGAAGCTAAACTTTCTACATCGCATTGATTTGCAGCTAAATCATGTGTTTCGCATGGATTTGAACCTCACTCGTTCGTTTCGCCTGCAGTTGAATCTACATCACTTATATCGCAAGTATTTGAAGCTGAATCATGTGTATCGCGTGGATTTTGAAGCTAACTCGTTTGATTAGTCTGCATTTGAAGCTATATCATTTATACCCCAAGTGTTTGAAGCTAAATCATTTGTTTCGCATGGATTTGAAACTAACTCGTTTGTTTCGCATGCAGTTGTAGCTAAATAATGTATGTCACAAGTATTTGTAGCTAAATCATTTGTTTCAAATCGATTTGAAGCTAAGCCATCTACTTCGCATTGATTTCAAGCTAAATCATTTGTTTCGCATGGAATTGAAGCTACCTCGTTTGTTCCTCCAGCTTTTGAAGCTATATCATTTATATCGGAAGTATTTGAAGCTAAATCATATGTGTCGTATGTATTTGAAGCTGAACCTTCTACATCGCATTGATTTGAAGCTAAATCTAGTGTATCGCATGGATTTGAAGCTATCTCGTTTGTTTCGCATGGGTTTTGATGCTAAGCCTCCTAGAACGCACTGATTTGAAACTAAATCATGTCTTTCGCATGGATTTGAAGCTAACTCGTTTTTTCCGTCTGCATTTGAAGCTATATCATGTATATCACAAGTATTTGAAGCTAAATAATTTGATTCGCATGGATTTGAAGCTAAACCTTTTACATCGCATTGGTTTCAAGCTAAATCATGAGTTTCGCATGGATTTGAAGCTAAACCTTCTACATCGCATTGATTTGAAGCTAAACCTTCTACATTCTATTGATCTGAAGCTAAACCTTCTACCCCTTATTGATTTGAAGCTAAACCTTCTACTTCGTATTGATTTGCAGCTAAATCATTTGTTTCGCATGGAATTGAAGCTACCTCGTCTGTTCCTCCTACTTTTGATGCTATATCACTTATATCGCATGGATTTGAAGCTGAACGTACTACATCGTATTGATTTGAAGCTAAATCATGTCTATCGCATGGATTTGAAGCTAAACCTTATACATCGCAATGATTTGAAGCTAAATCATGTGTTTCGCGTGGATTTGAAGCTAACTCGTTTGTTTCGCATGGGTTTTGATGCTAAGCCTCCTAGAACGCATTGATTTGAAGCTAAATCATGTCTTTCGCATGGATTTGAAGCTAACTCGTTTTTTCCGTCTGCATTTGAAGCTATATCATGTATATCACAAGTATTTGAAGCTAAATAATTTGATTCGCATGGATTTGAAACTAAACCTTCTACATCGCATTGATTTGAAGCTAAACCTTCTACATTCTTTGATCTGAAGCTAAACCTTCTACCTCTTATTGATTTGAAGCTAAACCTTCTACTTCGTATTGATTTGCAGCTAAATCATTTGTTTCGCATGGAATTGAAGCTACCTCGTTTGTTCCTCCTACTTTTGATGCTATATCACTTATATCGCATGGATTTGAAGCTGAACGTACTACATCGTATTGATTTGTAGCTAAATCAGGTCTATCGCATGGATTTGAAGCTAAACCTTATACATCGCAATGATTTGAAGCTAAATCATGTGTTTCGCGTGGATTTGAAGCTAACTCGTTTGTTTCGCATGCAGCTGTAGCTAAATAAAGTATATCACAAGTATTTGTAGCTAAACCATTTGTTTGGCATGGATTTGAAGCTATCTCTTTCGTTTCGCCTGCATTTGAAGCTAGATCACTTAAATCGCAAGTATTTGAAGCTAAATCATGTGTTTCGCTTGGATTTGAAGCTAAAACTTCTACATCGCATTGATTTGAAGCTAAATCGTGTGTTTCTCATGGATTTGAAGCTGACTCGTTTGTTTCGCATGCAGTTGAAGCTAAATAATGTATATCACAAGTATTTGTAGCTCAACCATTTGTTTCGCATGGATTTGAAGCGAAACATTCTACATCGCATTGATTTGCTGCTAAATCATGTGTTTCGCATGGATTTGAAGCTAACTCGTTTGTTCCACCTGCATTTGAAGCTATATCATGTATATCACAAGTATTTGAAGCTAAATCATTTGATTCGCATGGAATTGAAGCAAAACCTTCTACATCGCATTGATTTCAAGCTAAATCATGTGTTTCGCATGGATTTGAAGCTAACTCGTTTGTTTCGCATGCAGTTGAAGCTAAATCATGTCTTTCACAAGTATTTGAAGATGAACCATTTGAATCGCATGGATTTGAACCTGAGCATTCTACATAGCACTGATTTGCAGCTAAATAATATGTTTCGTATGGATTTGAAGCTAAACCTTCTACATCCCATGGATTTGAAACTAAACCTTCTGCATTCTATTGATCTGAAACAAAACCTTCTACCTCTTATTGGTTTGAAGCTAAACCTTCTACATCGCATTGATTTGAAGCTAAATCGAGTGTTTCGCATGGATTTGAAGCTAACTCGTTCGTTTCGCATGCAGTGGTAGCTTAATAATGTATAACACAAGTATTTGTAGCTAAACCATTTGTTTCGCATGGATTTGAAGCTAAACCTCCTACATCGCATTGATTTGAAGCTAAATCTTCTACATTCTATTGATCTGAAGCTAAACCTTCTACCTCTTATTGATTTGAAGCTAAACCTTCTACTTCGTATTGATTTGTAGCTAAATCATTTGTTTCGCATGGAATTGAAGCTACCTCGTTTGTTCCTCCTACTTTTGAAGCTATATCACTTATATCGCATGGATTTGAAGCTGAACCTACTACATCGTATTGATTTGAAGCTAAATCATGTCTATCGCATGGATTTGAAGCTAAACCTTATACATCGCAACGATTTGAAGCTAAATCATGTGTTTCGCATGGATTTGAAGCTAACTCGTTTGTTTCGCATGCAGCTGTAGCTAAATAAAGTATATCACAAGTATTTGTAGCTAAACCATTTGTTTCGCATGGATTTGAAGCTAAGCCATCTACTTCGCATTGATTTGAAGCTAAATCATTTGTTTGTCATGGAATTGAAGCTACCTCGTTTGTTCCTCCAGCTTTTGAAGCTATATCATTTATATCGGAAGTATTTGAACCTAAATCATATGTGTCGTATGTATTTGATGCTGAACCTTCTACATCGCCTTGATTTGAAGCTAAATCTAGTGTATCGCATGGATTTGAAGCTAAACCTTCTACATCGCATTGATTTGCAGCTAAATAATGTGTTTCGCATGGATTTGAAGCTAACACGTTTGTTTCGCATGCAGTTGAAGCTAAATCATGTCTTTCACAAGTATTTGAAGATGAAACCATTTGAATCGCATGGATTTGAACCTGAGCCTTCTACATCGCACTGATTTGCAGCTAAATAATATGTTTCGCATGGATTTGAAGCTAAACCTTCTACATCCCATGCATTTGAAGCTAAATCATGTGTTTGGCATGGATTTGAAGCTAAATCTTCTACATCGCATTGATTTGCAGCTGAATCATGTGTTTCGCATGGATTTGAAGCTAACTCGATCGTTTTGCCTGTATTTGAAGCTATATCACTTATAGCGCAAGTATTTGAAGCTGAATCTTTCGTTTCGTATGAATTTGAAGCTAAGCCTTCTACTTCGAATTTATTTGAAGCTAAATCATGTGTTTCGCATGGATTTGAAGCTAACTCGTTTGTTTCGCATGGGTTTTGATGCTAAGCCTCCTAGAACGCATTGATTTGAAGCTAAATCATGTCTTTCGCATGGATTTGAAGCTTACTCGTTTTTTCCGTCTGCATTTGAAGCTATATCATGTATATGACAAGTATTTGAAGCTAAATCATTTGATTCGCATGGATTTGAAGCTAACTCGTTTGTTTCGCATGGATTTGAAGCTAATCCTTATACATCGCATTGATATGAAGCTAAATCTAGTGTATCGCATGGATTTGAAGCTAAACTTTCTACATCGCATTGATTTGCAGCTAAATCATGTGTTTGGCATGGATTTGAAGCTAAACTTTCTACATCGCATTGATTTGCAGCTAAATCATGTGTTTCGCATGGATTTGAAGCTAACTCGTTCGTTTCGACTGCAGTAGAATCTACATCACTTACATCGCAAGTATTTGAAGCTGAATCATGTGTATCGCGTGGATTTTGAAGCTAACTCGTTTGATTAGTCTGCATTTGAAGCTATATCACTTATACCCCAAGTGTTTGCAGCTAAATCATTTGTTTCGCATGGATTTGAAGCTAAGCCATCTACTTCGCATTGATTTGAAGCTAAATCATTTGTTTCGCATGGAATTGAAGTTACCTCGTTTGTTCCTCCATCTTTAGAAGCTATATCATTTATATCGGAAGTATTTGAAGCTAAATCATATGTGTCGTATGTATTTGAAGCAGAAACTTCTACATCGCATTGATTTGAAGTTAAATCTAGTGTATCGCATGGATTTGAAGCTAAACTTTCTACATCGCATTGATTTGAAGCTAAATCATGTGTTTCGCATGGATTTGAAGCTAACTCGTTTGTTTCGCATGCAGTTGTAGCTAAATAACGTATATCACAAGTATTTGTAGCTAAATCATTTGTTTCACATGGATTTGAAGCTAGTCTGTCTACTTCGCATTGATTTGATGCTACATTATTTGTTTCGCATGGATTTGAAGCTAACTCGTTTGATTCGTCTGCATTTTAATCTATATCACTTATATCCCAAGTGTTTCAAGTTAAATCATTTGTGTCGCTTGGATTTGAAACTATCTCGTTTGTTTCGCCTGCACTTGAATCTATATCACTTATATCGCAAGTATTTGAAGCTAAATCATTTGTTCCGCATGGATTTGATGCTAATCCTTCTACATCGCATGGATTTGAAGCTAAATCATGTGTATCACATGGATTTTGAAGCTAACTCGTTTGATTCGTCTGCATTTGATGCTATATCACTTATATCCGAAGTGTTTGAAGTTAAATCATTTGTTTCTCATGTATTTGAAGCTAAGCCTTCTACTTCGCATTGATTTGAAGATAATCATGTGATTCGCTTGCATTTGAAGCTAAGCCTTCTACTTCGCTTTGATTTAAGGCTAAATCATTGTTTCGCTAGGATTTGAAGCTCACTCGATTGTTTCGCATGCAGTTGAAACTAAATCATGTATATCACAAATATTTGAAGCTAAACCATCTGTTTCGCATGGATGTGAAGCTAACTCGTTTGTTTGGCCAGCTTTTGAAGCTATATCACTTATATCGCAAGTATTTGAAGCTAAATAATTAGTGTCGCTTGGATTTGAAGCTAAGCCTTCTACTTCGAATTGATTTGAAGCTTAATCATGTGTATCGCATTGATTTGAAGCTTATTCGTTTGCTTCGCACGCAGTTCAAGCTAAATCATGTATATCACAAGTATTTGTAGCTAAATCATTTGTTTCACATGGATTTGAAGCTAGTCTGTCTACTTCGCATTGATTTGATGCTACATTATTTGTTTCGCATGGATTTGAAGCTAACTCGTTTGATTCGTCTGCATTTTAATCTATATCACTTATATCCCAAGTGTTTCAAGCTAAATCATTTGTGTCGCTTGGATTTGAAGCTATCTCGTTTGTTTCGCCTGCACTTGAATCTATATCACTTATATCGCAAGTATTTGAAGCTAAATCATTTGTTTCGCATGGATTTGAAGCTAAACCTTCTACATCGCATTGATTTGAAGCTAAATCATGTGTTTCGCATGGATTTGAAGCTAACTCGTTCGTTTCGCCTGCAGTTGAATCTACATCACTTATATCGCAAGTATTTGAAGCTGAATCATGTGTATCGAATGGATTTTGAAGCTAACTCGATTGATTAGTCTGCATTTGAAGCTATATCACTTATACACCAAGTGTTTGAAGCTAAATCATTTGTTTCGCATGGATTTGAAGCTAAACCTTCTACATCGCATTGATTTGAAACTAAACCTTCTACATCGCATTGATTTGAAGCTAAACCTTCTACATTCTATTGATCTGAAGCTAAACCTTCTACCTCTTATTGATTTGAAGCTAAACCTTCTACTTCGTATTGATATGCGGCTAAATCATTTGATTCGCATGGAATTGAAGCTACCTCGTTTGTTCATCCTACTTTTGAAGCTATATCACTTATATCGCATGAATTTGAAGCTGAACCTACTACATCGTATTGATTTGAAGCTAAATAATGTCTATCGCATGGATTTGAAGCTAAACCTTATACATCGCAATGATTTGAAGCTAAATCATGTGTTTCGCATGGATTTGAAGCTAACTCGTTTGTTTCGCATGCAGTTGTAGCTAAATAATGTAAATCACAAGTATTTGTAGCTAAACCATTTGTTTCGAATGGATTTGAAGCTAAGCCATCTACTTCCATTGATTTGAAGATAAATCATTTGTTTCGCATGTAATTGAAGCTACCTCGTTTGTTCCTCCAGCTTTTGAAGCTATATCATTTATATCGGAAGTATTTGAAGCTAAATCATGTTTTTCGCATTGGTTTGAAGCTAACTCGTTTGTTTCGCATGGGTTTAGATGCTAAGCCTCCTAGAACGCACTGATTTGAAGCTATATCATGTCTTTCGCATGGATTTGAATCTAACTCGTTTTTTCCGCCTGCATTTGAAGCTATACCATGTATATCACAAGTATTTGAAGCTAAATCATTTGATTCGCATGGATTTGAAGCTAAACCTTCTACATCGCATTGATTTGAAGCTTAATCATGACTTTCGCACGGATTTGAAGCTAACTCGTTTGTTTCGCATGCAGTTGTAGCTAAATAATGTATATCACAAGTATTTGTAGCTAAACCATTTGTTTCGCATGGATTTGAAGCTAAGCCATCTACTTCGCATTGATTTGAAGCTAAATCATTTGTTTCGCATGTAATTGAAGCTACCTCGTTTGTTCCTCCAGCTTTTGAAGCTATATCATTTATATCGGAAGTATTTGAAGCTAAATAATATGTGTCGTATGTATTTGAAGCTGGACCTTCTTCATCGCATTGATTTGAAGCTAAATCTAGTGTATCGCATGGTTTTGAAGCTAACTCGTTTGTTTCGCATGCAGTTGTAGCTAAATAATGTATATCACAAGTATTTGTAGCTAAACCATTTGTTTCGCATGGATTTGAAGCTAAGCCATCTACTTCGCATTCATTTGAAGCTAAATCATTTGTTTCGCATGGATTTGAAGCTAACTCGTTTCTTTCGGAAGTATTTGAAGCTAAATCATATGGGTCGTATCTATTTGAAGCTGAACCTTCTACATCGCATTGATTTGAAGCTAAATCTAGTGTATCGTATGGATTTGAAGCTAAACCTTCTACATCGCATTGATTTGAAGCTAAATCATTTGTTTCGCATAGAATTGAAGCTACCTCGTTTGTTCCTCCAGCTTTTGAAGCTATATCATTTATATCGCAAGTATTTGAAGCTAAATCATATGTGTCGTATGTATTTGAAGCTGAACCTTCTACATCGCATTGATTTGAAGCTAAATCTAGTGTATCGCATGGATTTGAAGCTAAACCTTCTACATCGCATTGATTTGAAGCTTAATCATGTGTTTCGCATGGTTTTGAAGCTACCTCGTTTGTTCCTCCTGCTTTTGAAGCTATATCACTTATATCGCATGGATTTGAAGCTGAACCTACCACATCGTATTGATTTGAAGCTAAATCATGTGTATCGCATTGATTTGAAGCTAAACATTATACATCGCATTGATTTGAAGCTAAATCGTGTGTTTCGCATGGATTTGAAGCTAACTCGTTTGTTTCGCATGCAGTTGTAGCTAAATAATGTATATCACAAGTATTTGTAGCTAAACCATTTGTTTCGCATGGATTTGAAGGTAAGCCATCTACTTCGCATTGATTTGAAGATAAATCATTTGTTTCGCATGGAATTGAAGCTACCTCGTTTGTTCCTCCAGCTTTTGAAGCTATATCATTTATATCGGAAGTATTTGAAGCTAAATCATATGTATCGCATGGATTTGAAGCTGAACCTTCTACATCGCATTGATTTGAAGCTAAATCATGTGTTTCGCATGGATTTGAAGCTAAATCATGTGTTTCGCATGGATTTGAAGCTAACTCGTTTGTTTCGCCAGCATTTGAAGCTATATCACTTATATCGAAAGTATTTGAAGCTAAACAATTAGTATCGCTTGGATTTGAAGCTAAGCCTTCTACTTCGAATTGATTTGAAGCTTAATCATGTGTATCGCATTGATTTGAAGCTTTATTCGTTTGCCTCGCACGCAGTTGAAGCAAAATCATGTTTATCACAAGTATCTGAATATAACCCATTTGTTTCGCAATAATATGAATCAAAACCATGTGTTTCGCATGAATTTGAATCTAAATCATGTGTTTCGCATGGATTTGGAGCTAACTCGTTTGTTCCGCCTGCATTTGAAGCTATATCATTTATATCGCAAGTATCTAATACTAAATCGTTTGTTTTGCATGGATTAGAAACTAAACATTCTACGTCGCATTGTTTTGCAGCTACATCGTGTATATCGCATGGCTTTGAAGCTAACTCGTTTGCTTCTTCTGCATTTGTATCTATATCACTTATGTCGCAAGTATTTGAAGCTAATTGATTTGTTTCGCATGGATTTGAAACTAAACCTTCTACATCGCATTGATTTGTATCTAAATCATGCGTTTCGTTTGGATTTGAAACTAACTCGTTTGTTTCGTCTGCGTTTGAATCGATATCACTTATACCGCAAGTATTTGAATCTAAATCATTTGTTTCGCATGCATTTGAAGCTTAGTCATGTGTTTAGCTTGGATTTGAAGCTAACTCGTTTGTTTCGCATGCAGTTGAAGCTTAAGCATAAACATCTGAAGCTAAACAATTTGTCTCGCATGTATTTGAAGTTAAACCACGTGTTTCCCATGAATTTGAACCTAAATCATGTTTTTCGCATGCATTTTTAGCTTACTCATGTTCTTTGCATGGATTTGACGCTAACTCGTTTGTGTCGCCGGCATTTGAAGCTATTTCATTTATATCGCAAGTATTTGAAGCGAATCCATTTGTTTCGCATGGATTTAAAGCCAAGCCTTCTACTTCGCATTGATTTGAATCTAAATCATGTGTTTCGCATGGATTTGAAGCAAACTCGTTTGATTCGTCTGCATTTGAAGCTATATCACTTATATCGCAAGTATTTGAAGCTAAATCATATGTTTCGCATGGATTTGAAGCTAAAACTTTTGTTTCGCCGGCATTCGAATCTATATGACTTATGTCGCAAGTATTTAAAGCTAAATAATTTGTGTCGCATGGTTTTGAAGCTAAGCCTTAAACTTCGCATTGATTTGAAGCTAAATCATGTTTTTCGCTTGGATTTGGATTTAAATCATTTGTTTCGCATGGATTTGAAGCTAATCCTCCTACTTCGAATTGATTTGAAGTTAAATCATGTGTTTCGCATGGATTCGACAATAACTCGTTTGCTTCGCCTGCATATAAAGCTATATCACTTATATCGCAAGTATCTGAACCTAAATCATGTGTTTCGCATGGATTTGAAGCTAACTCGTTTTTTTCCGCCTGCATTTGAAGCTATATCATGTATATCACAAGTATTTGAAGCTAAATCATTTGATTCGCATGGATTTGAAGCTAAACCTTCTACTTCGAATTGATTTGCAGCTAAATCATTTGTTTCGCATGGAATTGAAGCTACCTCGTTTGTTCCCCCTGCTTTTGAAGCTACATCACTTATATCGCATGGATTTGAAGCTGAACCTACTACATCGTATTGATTTGAATCTATATCATGTCTATCGCATGGATTTGAAACTAAACTTTATACATCGCAATGATTTTAAGCTAAATCATGTGTTTCGCATGGAATTGAAGCTAACTCGTTTGTTTCTCATGCAGTTGTAGCTAAATAATGTATATCACAAGTATTTGTAGCTAAATCATTTGTTTCACATGGATTTGAAGCTAGTCTGTCTACTTCGCATTGATTTGATGCTACATTATTTGTTTCGCATGGATTTGAAGCTAACTCGTTTGATTCGTCTGCATTTTAATCTATATCACTTATATCCCAAGTGTTTCAAGCTAAATCATTTGTGTCGCTTGGATTTGAAGCTATCTCGTTTGTTTCGCCTGCACTTGAATCTATATCACTTATATCGCAAGTATTTGAAGCTAAATCATTTGTTCCGCATGGATTTGATGCTAATCCTTCTACATCGCATTGATTTGAAGCTAAATCATGTGTATCACATGGATTTTGAAGCTAACTCGTTTGATTCGTCTGCATTTGATGCTATATCACTTATATCCGAAGTCTTTGAAGTTAAATCATTTGTTTCTCATGTATTTGAAGCTAAGCCTTCTACTTCGCATTGATTTGAAGATAATCATGTGATTCGCTTGCATTTGAAGCTAAGCCTTCTACTTCGCTTTGATTTAAGGCTAAATCATTGTTTCGCTAGGATTTGAAGCTCACTCGATTGTTTCGCATGCAGTTGAAACTAAATCATGTATATCACAAATATTTGAAGCTAAACCATCTGTTTCGCATGGATGTGAAGCTAACTCGTTTGTTTGGCCAGCTTTTGAAGCTATATCACTTATATCGCAAGTATTTGAAGCTAAATAATTAGTGTCGCTTGGATTTGAAGCTAAGCCTTCTACTTCGAATTGATTTGAAGCTTAATCATGTGTATCGCATTGATTTGAAGCTTATTCGTTTGCTTCGCACGCAGTTCAAGCTAAATCATGTATATCACAAGTATTTGTAGCTAAACCATTTGATTCGCATGGAATTGAAACTAAACCATGTGTTTCGCATGAATTTGAAGATAAATCATGTGATTCGCTTGGATTTGAAGCTAAGCCTTCTACTTCGCTTTGATTTGAAGCTAAATCATGTGTCTCTCATGGATTTGAAACTAACTCATTTGTTTCGCCTGCATTTGAAGCTTTATCACTTATACCGCAAGTATTTGATGCTAAACCATTTGTTCCGCCTGGATTTGATGCTAAGCCTTCCACATCGCATTGATTTAAAGCAAAATCATGTATTTCGAATGGTTTCGAAACGAACTCACTTGTTTCGCCTGCATTTGACGCTATTTCATTTTTACCGCAAGTACTTGACGGTAAATAATGTGTTTCGCATGGATTTGAAGCTAACTCGTTCGTTTCGCCTGCAGTTGAATCTACATCACTTATATCGCAAGTATTTGAAGCTGAATCATGTGTATCGCGTGGATTTTGAAGCTAACTCGTTTGATTAGTCTGCATTTGAAGCTATATCACTTATACCCCAATTGTTTGAAGCTAAATCATTTGTTTCGCATGGATTTGAAGCTAAACCTTCTACATCGCATTGATTTGAAGCTAAATCATGTGTCTCGCATGGATTTGAAGCTAACTCGTTCGTTTCGCCTGCAGTTGAATCTACATCACTTATATCGCAAGTATTTGAAGCTGAATCATGTGTATCGAATGGATTTTGAAGCTAACTCGTTTGATTAGTCTGCATTTGAAGCTATATCACTTATACACCAAGTGTTTGAAGCTAAATCATTTGTTTCGCATGGATTTGAAGCTAAACCTTCTACATCGCATTGATTTGAAACTAAACCTTCTACATCGCATTGATTTGAAGCTAAACCTTCTACATTCTATTGATCTGAAGCTAAACCTTCTACCTCTTATTGATTTGAAGCTAAACCTTCTACTTCGTATTGATATGCGGCTAAATCATTTGATTCGCATGGAATTGAAGCTACCTCGTTTGTTCATCCTACTTTTGAAGCTATATCACTTATATCGCATGAATTTGAAGCTGAACCTACTACATCGTATTGATTTGAAGCTAAATCATGTCTATCGCATGGATTTGAAGCTAAACCTTATACATCGCAATGATTTGAAGCTAAATCATGTGTTTCGCATGGATTTGAAGCTAACTCGTTTGTTTCGCATGCAGTTGTAGCTAAATAATGTAAATCACAAGTATTTGTAGCTAAACCATTTGTTTCGAATGGATTTGAAGCTAAGCCATCTACTTCCATTGATTTGAAGATAAATCATTTGTTTCGCATGTAATTGAAGCTACCTCGTTTGTTCCTCCAGCTTTTGAAGCTATATCATTTATATCGGAAGTATTTGAAGCTAAATCATATGGGTCGTATCTATTTGAAGCTGAACCTTCTACATCGCATTGATTTGAAGCTAAATCTAGTGTATCGTATGGATTTGAAGCTAAACCTTCTACATCGCATTGATTTGAAGCTAAATCATTTGTTTCGCATAGAATTGAAGCTACCTCGTTTGTTCCTCCAGCTTTTGAATCTATATCATTTATATCGCAAGTATTTGAAGCTAAATCATATGTGTCGTATGTATTTGAAGCTGAACCTTCTACATCGCATTGATTTGAAGCTAAATCTAGTGTATCGCATGGATTTGAAGCTAAACCTTCTACATCGCATTGATTTGAAGCTTAATCATGTGTTTCGCATGGTTTTGAAGCTACCTCGTTTGTTCCTCCTGCTTTTGAAGCTATATCACTTATATCGCATGGATTTGAAGCTGAACCTACCACATCGTATTGATTTGAAGCTAAATCATGTGTGTCTCATTGATTTGAAGCTAAACATTATACATCGCATTGATTTGAAGCTAAATCGTGTGTTTCGCATGGATTTGAAGCTAACTCGTTTGTTTCGCATGCAGTTGTAGCTAAATAATGTATATCACAAGTATTTGTAGCTAAACCATTTGTTTCGCATGGATTTGAAGGTAAGCCATCTACTTCGCATTGATTTGAAGATAAATCATTTGTTTCGCATGGAATTGAAGCTACCTCGTTTGTTCCTCCAGCTTTTGAAGCTATATCATTTATATCGGAAGTATTTGAAGCTAAATCATATGTATCGCATGGATTTGAAGCTGAACCTTCTACATCGCATTGATTTGAAGCTAAATCTAGTGTATCGCTTGGATTTGAAGCTCACTCGATTGTTTCGCATGCAGTTGAAACTAAATCATGTATATCACAAATATTTGAAGCTGAACCATCTGTTTCGCATGGATGTGAAGCTACTCCTTCTACTTCGGTTTGATTTGAACCCAAATCATGTGTATCGCATGGATCTGTAACTAACTCATTTGTTTCGCCTCCGTTTGCAGCTATATCACATATATATGCAAGTATTTGAAGCTAAATCTTTCGTTTCGCATGGAATTGAAGCTAAGCCTTCTACTTCGCATTGATTGGTAGCTAAATCATGTGTTCTACATGGATTAGAAGCTAACTCGTTTGGTTCGCCTGCATTTGAAGTTATATCACTTATATCGCAGGTATTTGAAGCTAAATCATTTCTTTCGAGCGGATTTGAAGCTAAACCTTCTACATCGCATTGATTTGAAGCTAAATCATGTGTTTCGCATGGATTTGAAGCTAAATCATGTGTTTCGCATGGATTTGAAGCTAACTCGTTTGTTTCGCCAGCATTTGAAGCTATATCACTTATATCGAAAGTATTTGAAGCTAAAGAATTACTATCGCTTGGATTTGAAGCTAAGCCTTCTACTTCGAATTGATTTGAAGCTTAATCATGTGTATCGCATTGATTTGAAGCTTTATTCGTTTGCCTCGCACGCAGTTGAAGCTAAATCATGTTTATCACAAGTATCTGAATATAACCCATTTGTTTCGCAATAATATGAATCAAAACCATGTGTTTCGCATGAATTTGAATCTAAATCATGTGTTTCGCATGGATTTGGAGCTAACTCGTTTGTTCCGCCTGCATTTGAAGTTATATCATTTATATCGCAAGTATCTAATACCAAATCGTTTGTTTTGCATGGATTAGAAACTAAACCTTCTACGTCGCATTGTTTTGCAGCTACATCGTGTATATCGCATGGCTTTGAAGCTAACTCGTTTGCTTCTTCTGCATTTGTATCTATATCACTTATGTCGCAAGTATTTGAAGCTAATTGATTTGTTTCGCATGGATTTGAAACTAAACCTTCTACATCGCATTGATTTGTATCTAAATCATGCGTTTCGTTTGGATTTGAAACTAACTCGTTTGTTTCGTCTGCATTTGAATCGATATCACTTATACCGCAAGTATTTGAATCTAAATCATTTGTTTCGCATGCAGTTGAAGCTTAAGCATAAACATCTGAAGCTAAACAATTTGTCTCGCATGTATTTGAAGTTAAACCACGTGTTTCCCATGAATTTGAACCTAAATCATGTTTTTCGCATGCATTTTTAGCTTACTCATGTTCTTTGCATGGATTTGACGCTAACTCGTTTGTGTCGCCGGCATTTGAAGCTATTTCATTTATATCGCAAGTATTTGAAGCGAATCCATTTGTTTCGCATGGATTTAAAGCCAAGCCTTCTACTTCGCATTGATTTGAATCTAAATCATGTGTTTCGCATGGATTTGAAGCAAACTCGTTTGATTCGTCTGCATTTGAAGCTATATCACTTATATCGCAAGTATTTGAAGCTAAATCATATGTTTCGCATGGATTTGAAGCTAAAACTTTTGTTTCGCCGGCATTCGAATCTATATGACTTATGTCGCAAGTATTTAAAGCTAAATAATTTGTGTCGCATGGTTTTGAAGCTAAGCCTTAAACTTCGCATTGATTTGAAGCTAAATCATGTTTTTCGCTTGGATTTGGATTTAAATCATTTGTTTCGCATGGATTTGAAGCTAATCCTCCTACTTCGAATTGATTTGAAGTTAAATCATGTGTTTCGCATGGATTCGGCAATAACTCGTTTGCTTCGCCTGCATATAAAGCTATATCACTTATATCGCAAGTATCTGAACCTAAATCATGTGTTTCGCATGGATTTGAAGCTAACTCGTTTTTTTCCGCCTGCATTTGAAGCTATATCATGTATATCACAAGTATTTGAAGCTAAATCATTTGATTCGCATGGATTTGAAGCTAAACCTTCTACTTCGAATTGATTGGCAGCTAAATCATTTGTTTCGCATGGAATTGAAGCTACCTCGTTTGTTCCCCCTGCTTTTGAAGCTACATCACTTATATCGCATGGATTTGAAGCTGAACCTACTACATCGTATTGATTTGAATCTATATCATGTCTATCGCATGGATTTGAAACTAAACTTTATACATCGCAATGATTTTAAGCTAAATCATGTGTTTCGCATGGAATTGAAGCTAACTCGTTTGTTTCGCATGCAGTTGTAGCTAAATAATGTATATCACAAGTATTTGTAGCTAAATCATTTGTTTCACATGGATTTGAAGCTAGTCTGTCTACTTCGCATTGATTTGATGCTACATTATTTGTTTCGCATGGATTTGAAGCTAACTCGTTTGATTCGTCTGCATTTTAATCTATATCACTTATATCCCAAGTGTTTCAAGCTAAATCATTTGTGTCGCTTGGATTTGAAGCTATCTCGTTTGTTTCGCCTGCACTTGAATCTATATCACTTATATCGCAAGTATTTGAAGCTAAATCATTTGTTCCGCATGGATTTGATGCTAATCCTTCTACATCGCATTGATTTGAAGCTAAATCATGTGTATCACATGGATTTTGAAGCTAACTCGTTTGATTCGTCTGCATTTGATGCTATATCACTTATATCCGAAGTGTTTGAAGTTAAATCATTTGTTTCTCATGTATTTGAAGCTAAGCCTTCTACTTCGCATTGATTTGAAGATAATCATGTGATTCGCTTGCATTTGAAGCTAAGCCTTCTACTTCGCTTTGATTTAAGGCTAAATCATTGTTTCGCTAGGATTTGAAGCTCACTCGATTGTTTCGCATGCATTTGAAGCTTTATCACTTATACCGCAAGTATTTGATGCTAAACCATTTGTTCCGCCTGGATTTGATGCTAAGCCTTCCACATCGCATTGATTTAATGCAAAATCATGTATTTCGAATGGTTTCGAAACGAACTCACTTGTTTCGCCTGCATTTGACGCTATTTCATTTATACCGCAAGTACTTGACGGTAAATAATGTGTTTCGCATGGATTTGAAGCTAACTCGTTCGTTTCGCCTGCAGTTGAATCTACATCACTTATATCGCAAGTATTTGAAGCTGAATCATGTGTATCGCGTGGATTTTGAAGCTAACTCGTTTGATTAGTCTGCATTTGAAGCTATATCACTTATACCCCAATTGTTTGAAGCTAAATCATTTGTTTCGCATGGATTTGAAGCTAAACCTTCTACATCGCATTGATTTGAAGCTAAATCATGTGTCTCGCATGGATTTGAAGCTAACTCGTTCGTTTCGCCTGCAGTTGAATCTACATCACTTATATCGCAAGTATTTGAAGCTGAATCATGTGTATCGAATGGATTTTGAAGCTAACTCGTTTGATTAGTCTGCATTTGAAGCTATATCACTTATACACCAAGTGTTTGAAGCTAAATCATTCGTTTCGCATGGATTTGAAGCTAAACCTTCTACATCGCATTGATTTGAAACTAAACCTTCTACATCGCATTGATTTGAAGCTAAACCTTCTACATTCTATTGATCTGAAGCTAAACCTTCTACCTCTTATTGATTTGAAGCTAAACCTTCTACTTCGTATTGATATGCGGCTAAATCATTTGATTCGCATGGAATTGAAGCTACCTCGTTTGTTCATCCTACTTTTGAAGCTATATCACTTATATCGCATGAATTTGAAGCTGAACCTACTACATCGTATTGATTTGAAGCTAAATCATTTCTATCGCATGGATTTGAAGCTAAACCTTATACATCGCAATGATTTGAAGCTAAATCATGTGTTTCGCATGGATTTGAAGCTAACTCGTTTGTTTCGCATGCAGTTGTAGCTAAATAATGTAAATCACAAGTATTTGTAGCTAAACCATTTGTATCGAATGGATTTGAAGCTAAGCCATCTACTTCCATTGATTTGAAGATAAATCATTTGTTTCGCATGTAATTGAAGCTACCTCGTTTGTTCCTCCAGCTTTTGAAGCTATATCATTTATATCGGAAGTATTTGAAGCTAAATCATGTTTTTCGCATTGGTTTGAAGCTAACTCGTTTGTTTCGCATGGGTTTAGATGCTAAGACTCCTAGAACGCACTGATTTGAAGCTATATCATGTCTTTCGCATGGATTTGAATCTAACTCGTTTTTTCCGCCTGCATTTGAAGCTATACCATGTATATCACAAGTATTTGAAGCTAAATCATTTGATTCGCATGGATTTGAAGCTAAACCTTCTACATCGCATTGATTTGAAGCTTAATCATGAGTTTCGCACGGATTTGAAGCTAACTCGTTTGTTTCGCATGCAGTTGTAGCTAAATAATGTATATCACAAGTATTTGTAGCTAAACCATTTGTTTCGCATGGATTTGAAGCTAAGCCATCTACTTCGCATTGATTTGAAGCTAAATCATTTGTTTCGCATGTAATTGAAGCTACCTCGTTTGTTCCTCCAGCTTTTGAAGCTATATCATTTATATCGGAAGTATTTGAAGCTAAATAATATGTGTCGTATGTATTTGAAGCTGAACCTTCTACATCGCATTGATTTGAAGCTAAATCTAGTGTATCGCATGGATTTGAAGCTAAACCTTCTACATCGCATTGATTTGAAGCTTAATCATGTGTTTCGCATGGTTTTGAAGCTACCTCGTTTGTTCCTCCTGCTTTTGAAGCTATATCACTTATATCGCATGGATTTGAAGCTGAACCTACCACATCGTATTGATTTGAAGCTAAATCATGTGTGTCTCATTGATTTGAAGCTAAACATTATACATCGCATTGATTTGAAGCTAAATCGTGTGTTTCGCATGGATTTGAAGCTAACTCGTTTGTTTCGCATGCAGTTGTAGCTAAATAATGTATATCACAAGTATTTGTAGCTAAACCATTTGTTTCGCATGGATTTGAAGGTAAGCCATCTACTTCGCATTGATTTGAAGATAAATCATTTGTTTCGCATGGAATTGAAGCTACCTCGTTTGTTCCTCCAGCTTTTGAAGCTATATCATTTATATCGGAAGTATTTGAAGCTAAATCATATGTATCGCATGGATTTGAAGCTGAACCTTCTACATCGCATTGATTTGAAGCTAAATCTAGTGTATCGCTTGGATTTGAAGCTCACTCGATTGTTTCGCATGCAGTTGAAACTAAATCATGTATATCACAAATATTTGAAGCTGAACCATCTGTTTCGCATGGATGTGAAGCTACTCCTTCTACTTCGGTTTGATTTGAACCCAAATCATGTGTATCGCATGGATCTGTAACTAACTCATTTGTTTCGCCTCCGTTTGCAGCTATATCACATATATATGCAAGTATTTGAAGCTAAATCTTTCGTTTCGCATGGAATTGAAGCTAAGCCTTCTACTTCGCATTGATTGGTAGCTAAATCATGTGTTCTACATGGATTAGAAGCTAACTCGTTTGGTTCGCCTGCATTTGAAGTTATATCACTTATATCGCAGGTATTTGAAGCTAAATCATTTCTTTCGAGCGGATTTGAAGCTAAACCTTCTACATCGCATTGATTTGAAGCTAAATCATGTGTTTCGCATGGATTTGAAGCTAAATCATGTGTTTCGCATGGATTTGAAGCTAACTCGTTTGTTTCGCCAGCATTTGAAGCTATATCACTTATATCGAAAGTATTTGAAGCTAAAGAATTACTATCGCTTGGATTTGAAGCTAAGCCTTCTACTTCGAATTGATTTGAAGCTTAATCATGTGTATCGCATTGATTTGAAGCTTTATTCGTTTGCCTCGCACGCAGTTGAAGCTAAATCATGTTTATCACAAGTATCTGAATATAACCCATTTGTTTCGCAATAATATGAATCAAAACCATGTGTTTCGCATGAATTTGAATCTAAATCATGTGTTTCGCATGGATTTGGAGCTAACTCGTTTGTTCCGCCTGCATTTGAAGTTATATCATTTATATCGCAAGTATCTAATACCAAATCGTTTGTTTTGCATGGATTAGAAACTAAACCTTCTACGTCGCATTGTTTTGCAGCTACATCGTGTATATCGCATGGCTTTGAAGCTAACTCGTTTGCTTCTTCTGCATTTGTATCTATATCACTTATGTCGCAAGTATTTGAAGCTAATTGATTTGTTTCGCATGGATTTGAAACTAAACCTTCTACATCGCATTGATTTGTATCTAAATCATGCGTTTCGTTTGGATTTGAAACTAACTCGTTTGTTTCGTCTGCATTTGAATCGATATCACTTATACCGCAAGTATTTGAATCTAAATCATTTGTTTCGCATGCAGTTGAAGCTTAAGCATAAACATCTGAAGCTAAACAATTTGTCTCGCATGTATTTGAAGTTAAACCACGTGTTTCCCATGAATTTGAACCTAAATCATGTTTTTCGCATGCATTTTTAGCTTACTCATGTTCTTTGCATGGATTTGACGCTAACTCGTTTGTGTCGCCGGCATTTGAAGCTATTTCATTTATATCGCAAGTATTTGAAGCGAATCCATTTGTTTCGCATGGATTTAAAGCCAAGCCTTCTACTTCGCATTGATTTGAATCTAAATCATGTGTTTCGCATGGATTTGAAGCAAACTCGTTTGATTCGTCTGCATTTGAAGCTATATCACTTATATCGCAAGTATTTGAAGCTAAATCATATGTTTCGCATGGATTTGAAGCTAAAACTTTTGTTTCGCCGGCATTCGAATCTATATGACTTATGTCGCAAGTATTTAAAGCTAAATAATTTGTGTCGCATGGTTTTGAAGCTAAGCCTTAAACTTCGCATTGATTTGAAGCTAAATCATGTTTTTCGCTTGGATTTGGATTTAAATCATTTGTTTCGCATGGATTT
Organism: Megalopta genalis; assembly: GCF_051020955.1. Classification (NCBI taxonomy): domain Eukaryota; kingdom Metazoa; phylum Arthropoda; class Insecta; order Hymenoptera; family Halictidae; genus Megalopta; species Megalopta genalis. The sequence continues at coordinate 15,984 of NW_027477742.1, read as the reverse complement.
GAAGCTAATCCTCCTACTTCGAATTGATTTGAAGTTAAATCATGTGTTTCGCATGGATTCGGCAATAACTCGTTTGCTTCGCCTGCATATAAAGCTATATCACTTATATCGCAAGTATCTGAACCTAAATCATGTGTTTCGCATGGATTTGAAGCTAACTCGTTTTTTTCCGCCTGCATTTGAAGCTATATCATGTATATCACAAGTATTTGAAGCTAAATCATTTGATTCGCATGGATTTGAAGCTAAACCTTCTACTTCGAATTGATTGGCAGCTAAATCATTTGTTTCGCATGGAATTGAAGCTACCTCGTTTGTTCCCCCTGCTTTTGAAGCTACATCACTTATATCGCATGGATTTGAAGCTGAACCTACTACATCGTATTGATTTGAATCTATATCATGTCTATCGCATGGATTTGAAACTAAACTTTATACATCGCAATGATTTTAAGCTAAATCATGTGTTTCGCATGGAATTGAAGCTAACTCGTTTGTTTCGCATGCAGTTGTAGCTAAATAATGTATATCACAAGTATTTGTAGCTAAATCATTTGTTTCACATGGATTTGAAGCTAGTCTGTCTACTTCGCATTGATTTGATGCTACATTATTTGTTTCGCATGGATTTGAAGCTAACTCGTTTGATTCGTCTGCATTTTAATCTATATCACTTATATCCCAAGTGTTTCAAGCTAAATCATTTGTGTCGCTTGGATTTGAAGCTATCTCGTTTGTTTCGCCTGCACTTGAATCTATATCACTTATATCGCAAGTATTTGAAGCTAAATCATTTGTTCCGCATGGATTTGATGCTAATCCTTCTACATCGCATTGATTTGAAGCTAAATCATGTGTATCACATGGATTTTGAAGCTAACTCGTTTGATTCGTCTGCATTTGATGCTATATCACTTATATCCGAAGTGTTTGAAGTTAAATCATTTGTTTCTCATGTATTTGAAGCTAAGCCTTCTACTTCGCATTGATTTGAAGATAATCATGTGATTCGCTTGCATTTGAAGCTAAGCCTTCTACTTCGCTTTGATTTAAGGCTAAATCATTGTTTCGCTAGGATTTGAAGCTCACTCGATTGTTTCGCATGCATTTGAAGCTTTATCACTTATACCGCAAGTATTTGATGCTAAACCATTTGTTCCGCCTGGATTTGATGCTAAGCCTTCCACATCGCATTGATTTAATGCAAAATCATGTATTTCGAATGGTTTCGAAACGAACTCACTTGTTTCGCCTGCATTTGACGCTATTTCATTTATACCGCAAGTACTTGACGGTAAATAATGTGTTTCGCATGGATTTGAAGCTAACTCGTTCGTTTCGCCTGCAGTTGAATCTACATCACTTATATCGCAAGTATTTGAAGCTGAATCATGTGTATCGCGTGGATTTTGAAGCTAACTCGTTTGATTAGTCTGCATTTGAAGCTATATCACTTATACCCCAATTGTTTGAAGCTAAATCATTTGTTTCGCATGGATTTGAAGCTAAACCTTCTACATCGCATTGATTTGAAGCTAAATCATGTGTCTCGCATGGATTTGAAGCTAACTCGTTCGTTTCGCCTGCAGTTGAATCTACATCACTTATATCGCAAGTATTTGAAGCTGAATCATGTGTATCGAATGGATTTTGAAGCTAACTCGTTTGATTAGTCTGCATTTGAAGCTATATCACTTATACACCAAGTGTTTGAAGCTAAATCATTCGTTTCGCATGGATTTGAAGCTAAACCTTCTACATCGCATTGATTTGAAACTAAACCTTCTACATCGCATTGATTTGAAGCTAAACCTTCTACATTCTATTGATCTGAAGCTAAACCTTCTACCTCTTATTGATTTGAAGCTAAACCTTCTACTTCGTATTGATATGCGGCTAAATCATTTGATTCGCATGGAATTGAAGCTACCTCGTTTGTTCATCCTACTTTTGAAGCTATATCACTTATATCGCATGAATTTGAAGCTGAACCTACTACATCGTATTGATTTGAAGCTAAATCATTTCTATCGCATGGATTTGAAGCTAAACCTTATACATCGCAATGATTTGAAGCTAAATCATGTGTTTCGCATGGATTTGAAGCTAACTCGTTTGTTTCGCATGCAGTTGTAGCTAAATAATGTAAATCACAAGTATTTGTAGCTAAACCATTTGTATCGAATGGATTTGAAGCTAAGCCATCTACTTCCATTGATTTGAAGATAAATCATTTGTTTCGCATGTAATTGAAGCTACCTCGTTTGTTCCTCCAGCTTTTGAAGCTATATCATTTATATCGGAAGTATTTGAAGCTAAATCATGTTTTTCGCATTGGTTTGAAGCTAACTCGTTTGTTTCGCATGGGTTTAGATGCTAAGACTCCTAGAACGCACTGATTTGAAGCTATATCATGTCTTTCGCATGGATTTGAATCTAACTCGTTTTTTCCGCCTGCATTTGAAGCTATACCATGTATATCACAAGTATTTGAAGCTAAATCATTTGATTCGCATGGATTTGAAGCTAAACCTTCTACATCGCATTGATTTGAAGCTTAATCATGAGTTTCGCACGGATTTGAAGCTAACTCGTTTGTTTCGCATGCAGTTGTAGCTAAATAATGTATATCACAAGTATTTGTAGCTAAACCATTTGTTTCGCATGGATTTGAAGCTAAGCCATCTACTTCGCATTGATTTGAAGCTAAATCATTTGTTTCGCATGTAATTGAAGCTACCTCGTTTGTTCCTCCAGCTTTTGAAGCTATATCATTTATATCGGAAGTATTTGAAGCTAAATAATATGTGTCGTATGTATTTGAAGCTGGACCTTCTTCATCGCATTGATTTGAAGCTAAATCTAGTGTATCGCATGGTTTTGAAGCTAACTCGTTTGTTTCGCATGCAGTTGTAGCTAAATAATGTATATCACAAGTATTTGTAGCTAAACCATTTGTTTCGCATGGATTTGAAGCTAAGCCATCTACTTCGCATTGATTTGAAGCTAAATCATTTGTTTCGCATGGATTTGAAGCTAAACACTCTACATCGCATTGATTTGAAGCTAAACCTTCTACATTCTATTGATCTGAAGCTAAACCTTCTACCTCTTATTGATTTGAAGCTAAACCTTCTACATCGCATTGATTTGAAGCTGAATCGAGTGTTTCGCATGGATTTGAAGCTAACTCGTTTGTTTCGCATGCAGTTGTAGCTAAATAATGTATATCATAAGTATTTGTTGCTAAACCATTTGTTTCGCATGGATTTGAAGCTAAGCCATCTACTTCGCATTCATTTGAAGCTAAATCATTTGTTTCGCATGGATTTGAAGCTAACTCGTTTGTTTCGGAAGTATTTGAAGCTAAATCATATGGGTCGTATCTATTTGAAGCTGAACCTTCTACATCGCATTGATTTGAAGCTTAATCTAGTGTATCGTATGGATTTGAAGCTAAACCTTCTACATCGCATTGATTTGAAGCTAAATCATTTGTTTCGCATAGAATTGAAGCTACCTCGTTTGTTCCTCCAGCTTTTGAAGCTATATCATTTATATCGGAAGTATTTTAAGCTAAATCATTTGTGTCGTATGTATGTGAAGCTGAACCTTCTACATCGCATTGATTTGAAGCTAAATCTAGTGTATCGCATGGATTTGAAGCTAAACCTTCTACATCGCATTGATTTGAAGCTTAATCATGTGTTTCGCATGGTTTTGAAGCTACCTCGTTTGTTCCTCCTGCTTTTGAAGCTATATCACTTATATCGCATGGATTTGAAGCTGAACCTACCACATCGTATTGATTTGAAGCTAAATCATGTGTATCGCATTGATTTGAAGCTAAACATTATACATCGCATTGATTTGAAGCTAAATCGTGTGTTTCGCATGGATTTGAAGCTAACTCGTTTGTTTCGCATGCAGTTGTAGCTAAATAATGTATATCACAAGTATTTGTAGCTAAACCATTTGTTTCGCATGGATTTGAAGCTAAACCTTCTACATCGCATTGATTTGAAGCCAAATCATGTGTTTCGCATGGATTTGAAGCTAACTCGTTTGTTTCGCATGCAGTTGAAGCTAAGTCATGTCCTTCACAAGTATTTGAAGATGAACCATTTGAATCGCATGGATTTGAACCTGAGCCTTCTACATCGCACTGATTTGCAGCTAAATAATATGTTTCGCATGGATTTGAAGCTAAACCTTCTACATCCCATGGATTTGAAGCTAAGTCATGTGTTTGGCATGGATTTGAAGCTAAACCTTGTACATCGCATTGATTTGCAGCTGAATCATGTGTTTCGCATGGAGATGAAGCTAACTCGTTCGTTTCGCCTGCATTTGAAGCTATATCACTTATATCGCAAGTATTTGAAGCTGAATCTTTCGTTACGCATGAATTTGAAGCTAAGCCTTCTACTTCGAATTTATTTGAAGCTAAATCATGAGTTTCGCATGGATTTGAAGCTAACTCGTTTGTTTCGCATGAGTTTTGATGCTAAGCCTCCTAGAACGCACTGATTTGAAGCTAAATCATGTCTTTCGCATGGATTTGAAGCTAACTCGTTTTTTCCGTCTGCATTTGAAGCTATATCATGTATATCACAAGTATTTGTAGCTAAACCATTTGTTTCTCATGGATTTGAAGCTAAACCTTCTACTTCGTATTGATTTGCAGCTAAATCATTTGTTTCGCATGGAATTGAAGCTACCTCGTTTGTTCCTCCAGCTTTTGAAGCTATATCATTTATATCGGAAGTATTTGAAGTTAAATCATATGTATCGCATGGATTTGAAGCTGAACCTTCTACATCGCATTGATTTGAAGCTAAATCTAGTGTATCGCTTGGATTTGAAGCTCACTCGATTGTTTCGCATGCAGTTGAAACTAAATCATGTATATCACAAATATTTGAAGCTGAACCATCTGTTTCGCATGGATGTGAAGCTACTCCTTCTACTTCGGTTTGATTTGAACCCAAATCATGTGTATCGCATGGATCTGTAACTAACTCATTTGTTTCGCCTCCGTTTGCAGCTATATCACATATATTCGCAAGTATTTGAAGCTAAATCTTTCGTTTCGCATGGAATTGAAGCTAAGCCTTCTACTTCGCATTGATTGGTAGCTAAATCATGTGTTCTACATGGATTAGAAGCTAACTCGTTTGGTTCTCCTGCATTTGAAGTTATATCACTTATATCGCAGGTATTTGAAGCTAAATCATTTCTTTCGAGCGGATTTGAAGCTAAACCTACTACATCGCATTGATTTGAAGCTAAATCATGTGTTTCGCATGGATTTGAAGCTAAATCATGTGTTTCGCATGGCTTTGAAGCTAACTCGTTTGCTTCTTCTGCATTTGAAGTTATATCACTTATATCGCAGGTATTTGAAGCTAAATCATTTCTTTCGAGCGGATTTGAAGCTAAACCTACTACATCGCATTGATTTGAAGCTAAATCATGTGTTTCGCATGGATTTGAAGCTAAATCATATGTTTCGCATGGATTTGAAGCTAAAACTTTTGTTTCGCCGGCATTCGAATCTATATGACTTATGTCGCAAGTATTTGAAGCTAAATAATTTGTGTCGCATGGTTTTGAAGCTAAGCCTTAAACTTCGCATTGATTTGAAGCTAAATCATGTTTTTCGCTTGGATTTGGATTTAAATCATTTGTTTCGCATGGATTTGAAGCTAATCCTCCTACTTCGAATTGATTTGAAGTTAAATCATGTGTTTCGCATGGATTCGACAATAACTCGTTTGCTTCGCCTGCATATGAAGCTATATCACTTATATCGCAAGTATCTGAACCTAAATCATGTGTTTCGCATGGATTTGAAGCTAACTCGTTTTTTTCCGCCTGCATTTGAAGCTATATCATGTATATCACAAGTATATGAAGCTAAATCATTTGATTCGCATGGATTTGAAGCTAAACCTTCTACTTCGAAGTGATTTGCAGCTAAATCATTTGTTTCGCATGGAATTGAAGCTACCTCGTTTGTTCCCCCTGTTTTTGAAGCTACATCACTTATATCGCATGGATTTGAAGCTGAACCTACTACATCGTATTGATTTGAATCTATATCATGTCTATCGCATGGATTTGAAGCTAAACTTTATACATCGCAATGATTTTAAGCTAAATCATGTGTTTCGCATGGAATTGAAGCTAACTCGTTTGTTTCGCATGCAGTTGTAGCTAAATAATGTATATCACAAGTATTTGTAGCTAAATCATTTGTTTCACATGGATTTGAAGCTAGTCTGTCTACTTCGCATTGATTTGATGCTACATTATTTGTTTCGCATGGATTGATGCTAATCCTTCTACATCGCATTGATTTGAAGCTAAATCATGTGTATCACATGGATTTTGAAGCTAACTCGTTTGATTCGTCTGCATTTGATGCTATATCACTTATATCCGAAGTGTTTGAAGTTAAATCATTTGTTTCTCATGTATTTGAAGCTAAGCCTTCTACTTCGCATTGATTTGAAGATAATCATGTGATTCGCTTGCATTTGAAGCTAAGCCTTCTACTTCGCTTTGATTTAAGGCTAAATCATTGTTTCGCTAGGATTTGAAGCTCACTCGATTGTTTCGCATGCAGTTGAAACTAAATCATGTATATCACAAATATTTGAAGCTAAACCATCTGTTACGCATGGATGTGAAGCTAACTCGTTTGTTTGGCCAGCTTTTGAAGCTATATCACTTATATCGCAAGTATTTGAAGCTAAATAATTAGTGTCGCTTGGATTTGAAGCTAAGCCTTCTACTTCGAATTGATTTGAAGCTTAATCATGTGTATCGCATGGATTTGAAGCTAACTCGTTCGTTTCGCCTGCAGTTGAATCTACATCACTTATATCGCAAGTATTTGAAGCTGAATCATGTGTATCGAATGGATTTTGAAGCTATCTCGTTTGATTAGTCTGCATTTGAAGCTATATCACTTATACACCAAGTGTTTGAAGCTAAATCATTTGTTTCGCATGGATTTGAAGCTAAACCTTCTACATCCCATGGATTTGAAGCTAAGTCATGTGTTTGGCATGGATTTGAAGCTAAACCTTGTACATCGCATTGATTTGCAGCTGAATCATGTGTTTCGCATGGACTTGAAGCTAACTCGTTCGTTTCGCCTGTATTTGAAGCTATATCACTTATATCGCAAGTATTTGAAGCTGAATCTTTCGTTACGCATGAATTTGAAGCTAAGCCTTCTACTTCGAATTTATTTGAAGCTAAATCATGAGTTTCGCATGGATTTGAAGCTAACTCGTTTGTTTCGCATGAGTTTTGATGCTAAGCCTCCTAGAACGCACTGATTTGAAGCTAAATCATGTCTTTCGCATGGATTTGAAGCTAACTCGTTTTTTCCGTCTGCATTTGAAGCTATATCATGTATATCACAAGTATTTGTAGCTAAACCATTTGTTTCTCATGGATTTGAAGCTAAACCTTCTACTTCGTATTGATTTGCAGCTAAATCATTTGTTTCTCATGGAATTGAAGCTACCTCGTTTGTTCCTCCAGTTTTGAAGCTATATCATTTATATCGGAAGTATTTGAAGCTAAATCATATGTGTCGTATGTATTTGATGCTGAACCTTCTACATCGCCTTGATTTGAAGCTAAATCTAGTGTGTCGCATGGATTTGAAGCTAAACCTTCTACATCGCACTGATTTGCAGCTAAATAATATGTTTCGCATGGATTTGAAGCTAAACCTTCTACATCCCATGCATTTGAAGCTAAATCATGTGTTTGGCATGGATTTGAAGCTAAACCTTCTACATCACATTGATTTGCAGCTGAATCATGTGTTTCGCATGGATTTGAAGCTAACTCGTTCGTTTTGCCTGTATTGGAAGCTATATCACTTATAGCGCAAGTATTTGAAGCTGAATCTTTCGTTTCGCATGAATTTGAAGCTAAGCCTTCTACTTCGAATTTATTTGAAGCTAGATCATGTGTTTCACATGGAATTGGAGCTAACCCGTTTGTTTCGCATGGGTTTTGATGCTAAGCCTTCTAGAACGCATTGATTTGAAGCTAAATCATGTCTTTCGCATGGATATGAAGCTTACTCGTTTTTTCCGTCTGCATTTGAAGCTATATCATGTATATCACAAGTATTTGAAGCTAAATCATTTGATTCGCATGGATTTGAAGCTAAACCTTCTACATCGCTTTGATTTGAAGCTAAATCATGAGTTTCGCATGGATTTGAAGCTAACTCGTTTGTTTCGCATGCAGTTGTAGCTAAATAATGTATATCACAAGTATTTGTAGCTAAACCATTTGTTTCGCATGGATTTGAAGCTAAGCCATCTACTTCGCATTGATTTGAAGCTAAATCATTTGTTTCGCATGTAATTGAAGCTACCTCGTTTGTTCCTCCAGCTTTTGAAGCTATATCATTTATATCGGAAGTATTTGAAGCTAAATAATATGTGTCGTATGTATTTGAAGTTGGACCTTCTACATCGCAATGATTTGAAGCTAAATCATGTGTTTCGCATGGATTTGAAGCTAACTCGTTTGTTTCGCATGCAGCTGTAGCTAAATAAAGTATATCACAAGTATTTGTAGCTAAACCATTTGTTTCGCATGGATTTGAAGCTAAGCCATCTACTTCGCATTGATTTGAAGCTAAATCATTTGTTTCTCATGGAATTGAAGCTACCTCGTTTGTTCCTCCAGCTTTTGAAGCTATATCATTTATATCGGAAGTATTTGAAGCTAAATCATATGTGTCGTATGTATTTGATGCTGAACCTTCTACATCGCCTTGATTTGAAGCTAAATCTAGTGTATCGCATGGATTTGAAGCTAAACCTTCTACATCGCATTGATTTGCAGCTAAATAATGTGTTTCGCATGGATTTGAAGCTAACACGTTTGTTTCGCATGCAGTTGAAGCTAAATCATGTCTTTCACAAGTATTTGAAGATGAAACCATTTGATTCGCATGGATTTGAACCTGAGCCTTCTACATCGCACTGATTTGCAGCTAAATAATATGTTTCGCATGGATTTGAAGCTAAACCTTCTACATCCCATGCATTTGAAGCTAAATCATGTGTTTGGCATGGATTTGAAGCTAAACCTTCTACATCACATTGATTTGCAGCTGAATCATGTGTTTCGCATGGATTTGAAGCTAACTCGTTCGTTTTGCCTGTATTTGAAGCTATATCACTTATAGCGCAAGTATTTGAAGCTGAATCTTTCGTTTCGCATGAATTTGAAGCTAAGCCTTCTACTTCGAATTTATTTGAAGCTAGATCATGTGTTTCGCATGGATTTGAAGCTAACCCGTTTGTTTCGCATGGGTTTTGATGCTAAGCCTCCTAGAACGCATTGATTTGAAGCTAAATCATGTCTTTCGCATGGATATGAAGCTTACTCGTTTTTTCCGTCTGCATTTGAAGATATATCATGTATATCACAAGTATTTGAAGCTAAATCATTTGATTCGCATGGATTTGAAGCTAAACCTTCTACATCGCATTGATTTGAAGCTAAATCATGAGTTTCGCATGGATTTGAAGCTAACTCGTTTGTTTCGCATGCAGTTGTAGCTAAATAATGTATATCACAAGTATTTGTAGCTAAACCTTTGTTTCGCATGGATTTGAAGCTAAGCCATCTACTTCGCATTGATTTGAAGCTAAATCATTTGTTTCGCATGTAATTGAAGCTACCTCGTTTGTTCCTCCAGCTTTTGAAGCTATATCATTTATATCGGAAGTATTTGAAGCTAAATAATATGTGTCGTATGTATTTGAAGTTGGACCTTCTACATCGCATTGATTTGAAGCTAAATCTAGTGTATCGCATGGTTTTGAAGCTAACTCGTTCGTTTCGCCTGCAGTTGAATCTACATCACTTATATCGCAAGTATTTGAAGCTGAATCATGTGTATCGAATGGATTTTGAAGCTAACTCGTTTGATTAGTCTGCATTTGAAGCTATATCACTTATACACCAAGTGTTTGAAGCTAAATCATTTGTTTCGCATGGATTTGAAGCTAAACCTTCTACATCGCATTGATTTGAAACTAAACCTTCTACATCGCATTGATTTGAAGCTAAACCTTCTACATTCTATTGATCTGAAGCTAAACCTTCTACCTCTTATTGATTTGAAGCTAAACCTTCTACTTCGTATTGATATGCGGCTAAATCATTTGATTCGCATGGAATTGAAGCTACCTCGTTTGTTCATCCTACTTTTGAAGCTATATCACTTATATCGCATGAATTTGAAGCTGAACCTACTACATCGTATTGATTTGAAGCTAAATCATGTCTATCGCATGGATTTGAAGCTAAACCTTATACATCGCAATGATTTGAAGCTAAATCATGTGTTTCGCATGGATTTGAAGCTAACTCGTTTGTTTCGCATGCAGTTGTAGCTAAATAATGTAAATCACAAGTATTTGTAGCTAAACCATTTGTTTCGAATGGATTTGAAGCTAAACCTTATACTTCGCATTGATTTGAAGCTAAATCATTTGTTTCGCATGTAATTGAAGCTACCTCGTTTGTTCCTCCAGCTTTTGAAGCTATATCATTTATATCGGAAGTATTTGAAGCTAAATAATATGTGTCGTATGTATTTGAAGTTGGACCTTCTACATCGCAATGATTTGAAGCTAAATCATGTGTTTCGCATGGATTTGAAGCTAACTCGTTTGTTTCGCATGCAGCTGTAGCTAAATAAAGTATATCACAAGTATTTGTAGCTAAACCATTTGTTTCGCATGGATTTGAAGCTAAGCCATCTACTTCGCATTGATTTGAAGCTAAATCATTTGTTTCTCATGGAATTGAAGCTACCTCGTTTGTTCCTCCAGCTTTTGAAGCTATATCATTTATATCGGAAGTATTTGAAGCTAAATCATATGTGTCGTATGTATTTGATGCTGAACCTTCTACATCGCCTTGATTTGAAGCTAAATCTAGTGTATCGCAGGGATTTGAAGCTAAACCTTCTACATCGCATTGATTTGCAGCTAAATAATGTGTTTCGCATGGATTTGAAGCTAACACGTTTGTTTCGCATGCAGTTGAAGCTAAATCATGTCTTTCACAAGTATTTGAAGATGAAACCATTTGATTCGCATGGATTTGAACCTGAGCCTTCTACATCGCACTGATTTGCAGCTAAATAATATGTTTCGCATGGATTTGAAGCTAAACCTTCTACATCCCATGCATTTGAAGCTAAATCATGTGTTTGGCATGGATTTGAAGCTAAACCTTCTACATCACATTGATTTGCAGCTGAATCATGTGTTTCGCATGGATTTGAAGCTAACTCGTTCGTTTTGCCTGTATTTGAAGCTATATCACTTATAGCGCAAGTATTTGAAGCTGAATCTTTCGTTTCGCATGAATTTGAAGCTAAGCCTTCTACTTCGAATTTATTTGAAGCTAGATCATGTGTTTCGCATGGATTTGAAGCTAACCCGTTTGTTTCGCATGGGTTTTGATGCTAAGCCTCCTAGAACGCATTGATTTGAAGCTAAATCATGTCTTTCGCATGGATATGAAGCTTACTCGTTTTTTCCGTCTGCATTTGAAGATATATCATGTATATCACAAGTATTTGAAGCTAAATCATTTGATTCGCATGGATTTGAAGCTAAACCTTCTACATCGCATTGATTTGAAGCTAAATCATGAGTTTCGCATGGATTTGAAGCTAACTCGTTTGTTTCGCATGCAGTTGTAGCTAAATAATGTATATCACAAGTATTTGTAGCTAAACCTTTGTTTCGCATGGATTTGAAGCTAAGCCATCTACTTCGCATTGATTTGAAGCTAAATCATTTGTTTCGCATGTAATTGAAGCTACCTCGTTTGTTCCTCCAGCTTTTGAAGCTATATCATTTATATCGGAAGTATTTGAAGCTAAATAATATGTGTCGTATGTATTTGAAGTTGGACCTTCTACATCGCATTGATTTGAAGCTAAATCTAGTGTATCGCATGGTTTTGAAGCTAACTCGTTTGTTTCGCATGCAGTTGTAGCTAAATAATGTATATCACAAGTATTTGTAGCTAAACCATTTGTTTCGCATGGATTTGATGCTAAACCTTCTACATCGCATTGATTTGCAGCTCAATCATGTGTTTGGCATGGATTTGAAGCTAACTCTTTCGTTTCGCCTGTATTTGAAGCTAGATCACTTATATCGCAAGTATTTGAAGCTAAATCATGTGTTTCGCTTGGATTTGAAGCTAAACCTTCTACATCGCATTGATTTGAAGCTAAATCGTGTGTTTCTCATGGATTTGAAGCTAACTCGTTTGTTTCGCATGCAGTTGAAGCTAAATAATGTATATCAGAAGTATTTTTAGCTCAACCATTTGTTTCGCATGGATTTGAAGCTAAACATTCTACATCGCATTGATTTGCAGCTAAATCATGTGTATCGCATGGATTGTCAAGCTAACTCGTTTGATTCGTCTGCATTTGAAGCTATATCGCTTATATCCCAAGTGTTTCAAGCTAAATCATTTGATTCGCATGGATTTGAAGCTAAACCTTCTACATCGCATTGATTTGAAGCTAAATCATGTGTTTCGCATGGATTTGAAGCTAAACCTTCTACATCGCATTGATTTGAAGCTAAACCTTCTACTTCGTATTGATTTGTAGCTAAATCATTTGTTTCGCATGGAATTGAAGCTACCTCGTTTGTTACTCCTACTTTTGAAGCTATATCACTTATATCGCATGGATTTGAAGCTGAACCTACTACATCGTATTGATTTGCAGCTAAATCATGTCTATCGCATGGATTTGAAGTTAAACCTTATACATCGCAATGATTTGAAGCTAAATCATGTGTTTCGCATGGATTTGAAGCTAACTCGTTTGTTTCGCATGCAGCTGTAGCTAAATAAAGTATATCACAAGTATTTGTAGCTAAACCATTTGTTTCGCATGGATTTGAAGCTAAGCCATCTACTTCGCATTGATTTGAAGCTAAATCATTTGTTTCTCATGGAATTGAAGCTACCTCGTTTGTTCCTCCAGCTTTTGAAGCTATATCATTTATATCGGAAGTATTTGAAGCTAAATCATATGTGTCGTATGTATTTGATGCTGAACCTTCTACATCGCCTTGATTTGAAGCTAAATCTAGTGTATCGCATGGATTTGAAGCTAAACCTTCTACATCGCACTGATTTGCAGCTAAATAATATGTTTCGCATGGATTTGAAGCTAAACCTTCTACATCCCATGCATTTGAAGCTAAATCATGTGTTTGGCATGGATTTGAAGCTAAACCTTCTACATCACATTGATTTGCAGTTGAATAATGTGTTTCGCATGGATTTGAAGCTAACTCGTTCGTTTTGCCTGTATTTGAAGCTATATCACTTATAGCGCAAGTATTTGAAGCTGAATCTTTCGTTTCGCATGAATTTGAAGCTAAGCTTTCTACTTCGAATTTATTTGAAGCTAGATCATGTGTTTCGCATGGATTTGAAGCTAACCCGTTTGTTTCGCATGGGTTTTGATGCTAAGCCTCCTAGAACGCATTGATTTGAAGCTAAATCATGTCTTTCGTATGGATATGAAGCTTACTCGTTTTTTCCGTCTGTATTTGAAGCTATATCATGTATATCACAAGTATTTGAAGCTAAATCATTTGATTCGCATGGATTTGAAGCTAAACCTTCTACATCGCATTGATTTGAAGCTAAATCATGAGTTTCGCATGGTTTTGAAGCTAACTCGTTTGTTTCGCATGCAGTTGTAGCTAAATAATGTATATCACAAGTATTTGTAGCTAAACCATTTGTTTCGCATGGATTTGAAGCTAAGCCATCTACTTCGCATTGATTTGAAGCTAAATCATTTGTTTCGCATGGATTTGAAGCTAACTCGTTTGTTCCGCCTGCATTTGAAGCTATCTCATGTATATCACAAGTATTTGAAGCTAAATCATTTGATTCGCATGGATTTGAAGCTAAACCTTCTACATCGCATTGATTTGAAGATAGATCATGTGTTTCGCATGGATTTGAAGCTATGTCGTTTGTTTCGCATGCAGTTGAATCTAAATCATGTCTTTCACAAGTATTTGAAGATGAACCATTTGAATCGCATGGATTTGAACCTCAGCCTTCTACATAGCACTGATTTGCAGCTAAATAATATGTTTCGCATGGATTTGAATCTAAACCTTCTACATCCCATGGATTTGAAGCTAAATCATGTGTTTGGCATGGATTTGAAGCTAAATCTTCTACATCGCATTGATTTGCAGCTCAATCATGTGTTTGGCATGGATTTGAAGCTAACTCTTTCGTTTCGCCTGTATTTGAAGCTAGATCACTTATATCGCAAGTATTTGAAGCTAAATCATGTGTTTCGCTTGGATTTGAAGCTAAACCTTCTACATCGCATGATTTGAAGCTAAATCGTGTGTTTCTCATGGATTTGAAGCTAACTCGTTTGTTTCGCATGCAGTTGAAGCTAAATAATGTATATCACAAGTATTTTTAGCTCAACCATTTGTTTCGCATGGATTTGAAGCTAAACATTCTACATCGCATTGATTTGCAGCTAAATCATGTGCATCGCATGGATTGTCAAGCTAACTCGTTTGATTCGTCTGCATTTGAAGCTATATCGCTTATATCCCAAGTGTTTCAAGCTAAATCATTTGTTTCGCATGGATTTGAAGCTAAGCCATCTACTTCGCATTGATTTGAAGCTAAATCATTTGTTTCGCATGGAATTGAAGTTACCTCGTTTGTTCCTCCATCTTTGGAAGCTATATCATATATATCGGAAGTATTTGAAGCTAAATCATATGTGTCGTATGTATTTGAAGCAGAAACTTCTACATCGCATTGATTTGAAGTTAAATCTAGTGTATCGCATGGATTTGAAGCTAAACTTTCTACATCGCATTGATTTGCAGCTAAATCATGTGTTTCGCATGGATTTGAACCTCACTCGTTCGTTTCGCCTGCAGTTGAATCTACATCACTTATATCGCAAGTATTTGAAGCTGAATCATGTGTATCGCGTGGATTTTGAAGCTAACTCGTTTGATTAGTCTGCATTTGAAGCTATATCATTTATACCCCAAGTGTTTGAAGCTAAATCATTTGTTTCGCATGGATTTGAAACTAACTCGTTTGTTTCGCATGCAGTTGTAGCTAAATAATGTATGTCACAAGTATTTGTAGCTAAATCATTTGTTTCAAATCGATTTGAAGCTAAGCCATCTACTTCGCATTGATTTGAAGCTAAATCATCTGTTTCGCATGGAATTGAAGCTACCTCGTTTGTTCCTCCAGCTTTTGAAGCTATATCATTTATATCGGAAGTATTTGAAGCTAAATCATATGTGTCGTATGTATTTGAAGCTGAACCTTCTACATCGCATTGATTTGAAGCTAAATCTAGTGTATCGCATGGATTTGAAGCTATCTCGTTTGTTTCGCATGGGTTTTGATGCTAAGCCTCCTAGAACGCACTGATTTGAAACTAAATCATGTCTTTCGCATGGATTTGAAGCTAACTCGTTTTTTCCGTCTGCATTTGAAGCTATATCATGTGTATCACAAGTATTTGAAGCTAAATAATTTGATTCGCATGGATTTGAAGCTAAACCTTCTACATCGCATTGGTTTCAAGCTAAATCATGAGTTTCGCATGGATTTGAAGCTAAACCTTCTACATCGCATTGATTTGAAGCTAAACCTTCTACATTCTATTGATCTGAAGCTAAACCTTCTACCTCTTATTGATTTGAAGCTAAACCTTCTACTTCGTATTGATTTGCAGCTAAATCATTTGTTTCGCATGGAATTGAAGCTACCTCGTCTGTTCCTCCTACTTTTGATGCTATATCACTTATATCGCATGGATTTGAAGCTGAACGTACTACATCGTATTGATTTGAAGCTAAATCA